>NC_060890.1:26291999-26361999 GCF_014805685.1 Silurus meridionalis
CTGGTTGCAGAAGTATTCACACTCCTGTACTAACATTCTCTTTTTCTTGTTATCCAGCTCTTAGTGTTTAGGAGAACATTTCCATCAATTCCTGAAAGAAACACTCCAGTCACTGTCAGATCATTTCACTAGTTTTAGATACGATTTGCTTTTGGACTGGGACTGGACCGCTCCAAAACACTGAGCTTCTATTATTGGTCATTTGTGTCATTATCATGCTGGAAGGTGAATTTTTTTTTTTTTCATTTTCAGTCGGATTTGATGATGATGATGATGATTAGATTAAGCAGAGCCATGTGATGTGAAACAGATCCATAGTGTAATGCTTCCACCCCATGCTTCAGCATGGTGATAAACACACTTGTCTGATTAGGCCCGAACCCCTTTTGCCACATGGTTTAAGTTGATTTAGGTGATTCAGATGTCTAGCTGACCTACCCCATCTCACAGATGTGAAAAAAAAGATGTGTGTCCTGGTTTTGGTGATGTCCCACTTCATTTCCTTTACATGCTGATGGACTTCATGGTGTTTTGTGGTACCGCTAATGTCTTGAAAATACTTCCTCTCTGTGCTAATTATGAAAAGATGTCACATGACCCATTCTAAAAGTGTGTACATACATACAGTATGTAACCAGGTTAGCGACAGATGTACAGATGTTTTGCGAGGATCTTAGTGTTGTGAGTGATGTTGCTGTGTAACGCTGATCTGCACTGAAGCATTCATTTACAAATATTTCTCTAAAATAGCAGATGATATTTTAACACAGCATCTCCCCCCGGAGAGCAGAGAGGCCCCTGGGGAGACCCTGGGGTGGTGTTGGGTGGGTAGATATAGGGCAGTGGGGGGGTGGAGAGGGTGTTATGAGCAGATGTCATACAGATGGAGGATTCTGAGCTGATGGACAGGATGATGGTCTCAGTGGAGTTAAATCTGTTCTGTGTCATGTTATCAAGTCTGATCTAACGTGAGTTTATGTAAACTGCTGTGAAGAGGCGCCGTGTGATGACATCATCATCAAAAAATGCCACATAAACAGTTTGTGTCTTATATATAGCTCATATAGAGGTTATAAGTGGACATAAAGAGCAATGTCTGTCTATTGACATCTGTCTGTCTTTTTGTCTGTTATTCTGTCTGTCTGTATTTCTGTATGCCTGTCTGCTCATTTTTCTGTCTGTTATAATCTGTCTTGTCACTTTGTCTGTCTGCTAGGATAGGATAGCCTTTATTTGTCACATACACATTACAGCATAGTGAAATTCATTTTTCGCATATCCCAGCTTGCTCGGAAGCTGTGGTCAGAGTGCAGGATCAGCCATGATACGGCGCCCCTGGAGCACAGAGGGTTAAGGGCCTTGCTCAAGGGCCCAAGAGTGGCAGCTTGGCGATACCGGGGCTTGAACCCCTGACCTTCCGATCAGTAATCCAGCGCCTTAACCACTGAGCTACCACTCTCCCCATTCTGCTAGTCTGTATGTTTGTTATTCTGTCTGTCTGTTATTCTGTCCGCAGGTCTGTCTGTTATTCTGTCTGTCTGTATTTCTGTATGCCTGTCGGCTCCTTATTCTGTCTGTCTATCTGCTATAATCTGTCTATATGGCCATTTTTATGTCTGTGTTTCCTGTCTGCCTGTTATTCTGTCTGTCTATGAATCTGTCTGTCATTCTCTCTGTGTCTCTTTCTGTTCGTCTCACTTTATTTCTGTCAGATTTCAAATGCTTTATTGGCATGACAAATTATCTATCTATCTATCTATCTATCTATCTATCTCTCTCTCTCTCTCTCTCTCTCTCTCTCTCTCTCTCTCTCTCTCTCTCTCTCTCTCTCTCTCATTCTCAAAGCTTCAGTCAATCTCGGTCTAGCTCCAGATTGGCCTGTAAGGCGAGAATCTCCCAGGACTCTGTGACCTTTAACCTCTTGCAGTCTTTAGCCTTGACTTCACTCTGTCAACATGGCAGTAAGTATTGTTCTGTTTGACAGAAAGCAAATTAAACACCACCCTGAGCCCTTGTCTGTCTCTCTCTCTCTCTCTCTATCTCTCTATCTCTCTCTGTCTCCTAATTAATTATTTGAGCGGTTTGTTTTTATTTACTCGTACACTGGATATCTTTAACTTCAAAATAAACCCATTCCCCCTAATATCATCTCGATATTTTCCCTTCACCACACATTTATTTATTTATTTGCTCTTTTTTTCCACTCGTTTGCTGCAATCGGTTGCTGATCCTCACCGCTTTGCATGCGGCGTGTGCGTCTGGAGTATTTTACTTCATTAGCCAAATCAATTAATTGCCTTCCCGTTAAGCAAACTACCCAGAAAGCCCCGGAGCAGCCGCCTATTGAGGCAGCCAGAAGGCTCGAAAGGCTGCTTTTAGGCCCCGGCATTTACATGCAATTATCTTCTTATACAATTAACTGGATTGGGCTAATGAGCATCTTGCAGGCAGAGAGCGGATTGAGTCCCTGAATGGCAGAGCTGAGTGAGTAATTGCCGGTTCGGCATGGCGATGTTAATGGGAGCGATCTGAAAGGAGGAAAAAAAAAGAGAAAGTCTGCATCGTAGAAGAGAGGCACTTAGCCGAGCGGGAGAAACAAATATTCAACAGTCAACAACATACAAATCGTTTAGGGAAGGGGAACGGCGGCCATGTTGTGGAGTGGTGCAAAATAAAAACAGAAATAAAGACATGGAATAAAGGGGGAATAAAATATCTTTTTTTACCTTTTAAAAATAGCAAAATCCTTCCTAAATATAAATTTGATTTCAAATAAATAATTGAAATAATTAATTGGAATAATTAAAAAAATATATTTTTATAAATAAATTATAACAAAAAAAATGATTTATTAATTACAATAAAAAACACTAAATTGCCCAAAAAAAACTATTAACTAAATTGTTTAAATTAGGATAAAATTGTATTAATTAATGAATAAAATCGAGAAGCACTAACAATTTTTGTATAATTTGAAAAATACTCTGATTAAACTCAGAGGCTCTAGATTATTTCTAGATCCTCTACAGCACCAAACCGATAAACAAACACCTTAACAATGCATCATTAAAGACTACACAGAGACTCACACTGTGAGTGGGCGGGGCAAAGCAGGGTGTGGTGAAGGGGTGGAGTCAAGTCAGGGTCAATGTGTTCTGATTCGTTTTAATTCATTATATTTACTATTTGAATTGAACTTATTTAAATACTGCAGGAATTTATTCGTTATTGTATTGATTTATTCTTTATACTGAAATGAAATGTATTGTTTTGACTCTCAGTTCAACTGAGGGCAACAGTTGCTTTTGATGTAATATTTATTCACTTTAGTGCATTGATTTATTCTGATTTACTGCACTTAAAAATAATAACATTCTTGGCAAATTGAAATAAAGCAAACAATTCAAATACGATATTTAAAATGCTATAAAAATAACTCTTATTGTTCCAAATGACTCTTTCTAGCATAAATGTAATGGATCTGAAATCCATTACATGATCAAATTACATACATTATACTAGATTAGAGTCACAAAAAGAAATGTGGAGGCAAGTCTGTGGAATGCATTGCTGACTCAGCGACAAGGAAGATTTGGATGAAAAGATGTGGAAATTTTACAAGGTACGATATTTTTTATGTTTATAAATGATTTGCACTTAAACATCAATGATTTCTATGATTTAATTGGTCTTGACTAATAAATAGTAAAGTACTTTTGCCATGACTGCAGTTATGAGTAAATGAACTATTTTTCCCGCCTCTAATATTTAGAGTAACTTTCAGTAACTTTTATAATAACATGTCATGATAAAGATGTAGTCCACTCACTACATGCATTGTGTTTAACAGATTACGTGTTACAACAGCTTTGTCGTCTTGATGTACATTTTGCTTTGCTAATATTATAACTAAGGATTCTCTATAAAATAAAATCTGCTACAAATATTTGTATCTTGAATCTTTGTAACATATACGATCGACCATGTGCATCATATTCAAGCAAAGTGTGTGTGTATGATTTTACTTTGCTAGAATTATCCTTAGCGAATATGCGAAAAAACGTTGCACAGCCACACATAATCGACTGTATATTAAAGTTGTCTACATTTAAAGGTTTGATTTCATATTAAAACTAATTGTGTACTTGACACAATTACACAAGCTTAAATAACAGTCTTCTTCCTTTTCTTCTTCTTTCAGCTTCTCCCATGAGTCTTTACAGCGGATCATCCGTCTCCACACCCCCCTGTCCTCTACATCTGCCTCTTTTACACCAACTACCTGCATGTCTTCCCTCACCACATCCATAAACCTCCTCCTTGGTCTTCCTCTTTTCCTCCTTCCTGGTGGCTACATCCTCAGCATTCTCCTACTGATGTACCCCATGTCCCTCCTCCGCACATGTCCAAACCATCTGAACCGCACCCCTCCACTGCTCTCCCTCTCATTCACACACATGTACTCTGTCTTACTCCGACTGACTTTCATTCCTCTTCTCTCCAGCGTGTACCTCCACCTCTCCAGGCTCTTCTCCACCTGCTCCCTACTCTCACCTCAAGTTACAATATCATCCGCAAACATCATAGTCCACGGCGACTCCTGTCTGACCTCTTCCTTCAACCTGTCCATCACCACTGCAAACAAGAAAGGGCTCAGAGCCGATCCTTGATGCAGTCCAACCTTCACCTTAAACCAGTCTGTCGTACCTACTGCACACTTCACTGCCATCACACTGTCCTCATACATGTCCTGCACCACCCTCACATACTTCTCTGACACACCTGACTTCCTCATACACACAACATGCAAACACACAATGCAACTCCTTCTGACCTTCTCTATACTTCTCCATTAACATTCTCAAAGCAAATTTTGCATCTGTTGCAATGCAACCGACTTTCCACTCTTCATCCTCTTAATCGCTGCTCTCACTTCCTCCTTACTAATCCTATCCACTTCCTGCTTCACATCTCCACATCATCCAACCTTCTCTCTCTCTCATTTTCCTCGTCTATCAGCTTCTTAAAATACTCCCTCCACCTTCTCAACACACTCTCCTCACTAGTCAACACATTTCCATCTCCATCCTTTATTGCTCTAACTTGTAGCACATCCTTCCCACACTCTTTATTTATTTGCTGCACTGACTGGAATTGATTATATTTTGACTCATTCTTATTGGTTCTGTTCCTTTATGCACTGACTCACTTTGACTTAATGATCTGATTTATTTTGTATATTTTCAGATAATTCATTTTGATTCACCACCTTGACTAAATATCTGAGTGAATTCGCTTTGATAACAATTTTTATGTAAATTCAGCGTATGGATATTTCAGCGTTTTCCTTTGCACTGACTCGTTTCTGAGCACTGACTCCTTCCTCTATCCTCATTTGGAATGAATGCAGTGATTAATACTGATTAGATTCGTTCGGAACACCGGGTCCCCACTTTGTGCTGTAGCTGATAATGAGCGTGTTTTTATGAGGACTTCAGAGGGCGATCTTCGCGGAGATGAAGTTACGCGACACGCCGCCTGGTCCTGAGTGCTGTGTTCCGGGGCGGTGCAGGTGTGAACACAATGCAGGGCTTTTAACAGTCCCTCCTTTCATCACCTGCTTCGCTCTTCACACTGAAATTGCGATACAAATATGGCATTCTGTAAACCAAGCCGCGAGCTTTTGTCCTGCGCTCGCCGCTCACGGCCTCATAAACACTCCTGTACCTCAGCGTGAAAGTTGACTGGTGTCATTTACTGACACTGATTACAAAAGAGGTTATAATATAATATCTGTGTGTGTGTGTGTGTGTGTGTGTGTGTGTTTCACACATTCCTCTTGATACGTTTCACAAAAAAAGGTCGTTTTAATTTACGCTAAAATGTTGAACAGAGATTAAAAAAATATAAAACACATAACCGCACACACACACACACACACACACACACACACACACACACACACACACACACACACACACACACACACGCAGAGCATAGCAGAGTATACGTGGAACTAAAACTTGACTGCAGTGCCATCTGTTGGTGAGATGTAACATAAAAAAACGACCACTGAGGAGGATATAAATCCTACTTATTTTCTTTTTTCTTCCTTTCTTTTTAGAAAGAGTAAAAAGCGTGAGAAAGGCCAAGAGATTGATTGGTTGATTGATTGATCTTTTTCTTTCTTTTTTTTTACATTTACAAAGAAAAAATCACATTGTAACCTGTAAACCCAAATATATTCTATTTTCTGTGACTGAAGTTCAGTCGTCCCACTATTTTCTTAATTCTGTCTCTTTGTCTGTCTCTCTCATTTCATTTGTCCTTCCTTCAACTCATCTCTCTCTCTCTCTCTGCTCACTCTCTTATTCCATCTCTCACTTTTTTTTCTCTGTCTCTCTCCATATTTCTTTATCTCCAGGTCTCTCATTTCATGTCCCTTCTTCACCTCATCTGTCTTTTGCTCTCTTTTTTCCATCTATCTTAATTCTCTCTCTCTGTCTCTGTATCTGATTCACTCACCATATCATTTCTCTTTCTCTCTGTCTGCCGCTTTCTTTCTTTCGTTCTTTCTTTCGTTCGTTCGTTCGTTCTTTCTTTCGTTCTTTCTTTCTGCCTTTATCTCCCTTTCTTTTGCTCTCTATCTTGCTGTCTCTATATCTTTTTAGCTGTCTTAGTTCATCTCTCTCTCTCTCTCTCTCTCTCTCTCTCTCTCTCTCAGGTGTTCAGTGTGTAGTGTGTAGTTGATGCTGCAGGCTCGTGCTGTTGTTATTGATTTCTGTAAACAGGACTATAATGAATGGTGTGTGTGTTTCTGCTCCTCTCGGTTATTTACTCACTCTCTCGCCTCTAAGGTAAATAAATAAATGGACAGAAATGTAACAAAAATACTAAATAAAGTAAAAACGTTATTTCACTTTATGCATATAATATTTTTGCATGCACCTCAAGTGTGTGTGTGTGTGTGTGTGTGTGTGTGTGTGTGTTTTGAAAAATTAACTGTACAAACATGAATAAACAAAAAGCAAATTAATTGATAAATACATACATTAATCTGCCAAAAAAAGTAAAATCTATATAATCAATTATTTGTAAAAAATAAATAAATAAATAAATAAATAAATAAATAAATAAATAATAAAATAGTAATGTAAACAAAATGATTTTTCTATAAATGTGTGTGTGTGTGTGTGTACTCTAACCTGTGGTGTGTGTCCCAGCAGAGCCCATAGTGTATCAGTACTTAGGCTCCGCCCTCTGCTGAACTCCAGCACATCTGTTTCCTGTCTGTCAAGAGCGAGGTTCTGGCAACCCTGAAAGTCTCCCTTCAGCTCGGTACCGTCACTTAGCTGCACCATGTCCCACGTCCCCATCTGTCCCAGCAGCTCTCGCACCGTCCCCAACTGTCTGAAGGACAGGTGTCCTGACGAATCAGAAATCAGAGTACCATCAGAAAATGTTTCGGAGCAGGGGGCGTGTCCCAAATGCTAATGAATCATAGCAGTGATCGGAGGGGAAACGCTTCTACAACGCTCTTCTTTACCCTGTTTTTCACAGAAAAACACAAACATTCTGCACTAGTTTAGTCTATTTAATAGCTATCTTACGGGTTTCTAGCTAATGGATGTACCTCGCTTCATGAAAGTTTAGTAAGCATTTAAACAAAAGTCTATTCCAAAATCTAATTATGACACAGGCAAAAACAATAGCTGTGTGTTCTGCTATGTTAAACTCCACATGGGTGTTTGCTGTGCTAGCAGTCAGTGCTAATGACAGCTGTTTTATTTATAAAGTTCCTTTTTTAAGCAATTTATCAAAACATCTGAGGTAAATGTTGATCTTCCAGATGGTTCTGTGGGACAGACTGAATAACTACGCACAATTAGCCAGCTTACACTCAATTACTAAGTAGAATACAATAGCACTCAATGCTACGTGTAATCCCGGTGTCATTTTAGCCATAATGGTGTCTATTTTGGCAATTTCCCCACTTATCTGAGGTAAATGTTGAGCTTCTGGATGGTTCTGTGTCTTTACACTGTTTGTATGAAAAACTGTACAAGGTAGCTAGGCACAATTAGACAACTTATATAATTCCTAGCAAGACTACAATTGCAGAGAATGTTACTTGCAACCCTGCTGTAAATGTTACTATAATAGAGTCCTTTTTTATATAAATTTACCCAAATATCTGAGGTAAATGTTCCATATGGTAACGTGTCTTTACACTGTCCATATAAATGACTAAGCAAGCTAAAGACTAAACTATGCACAATTACCAACTTATGCTTAATTTCTTGCAAGGATACAAAGCAGACAATGCTACGTGAAACCCTGGTGACCCAATTTGGCCATATGGAGTCTTTTCTTAACAATTTACAAAACTACTGAGGTAAATGTTGATGTTCTGGATGGTTCTGTGTATTTACACTGTCTGTATAAATGATTAAACATGCTAGCTAGCCACAATTAGCCATCATACACTGCATTGCTAACTAGAATACAACAGCGATCAATGCTACAGGTAACTCTGCAGTCTTTTTAGTCATAATGGAGTCTTTTGTTTAAAATGTACACAAATATCTGAGGTAAATAGCGTTCTGGATAGTTCTGTCTTTACACTCTCTGTATAAATGACTACACATGCTTCATGCTAATTATAAAAACTAATAATTTACCCTAAAATTAACAAAAATTATTATGTTTAAAGTACACACAGTTGTGTGTGAGCACAGTGTTAGTGGTTAATGATGTACACTATCTGTATAGAAAACTGAACATGCTAGCTAGAAATAATTAGCACTCATTGTATTCAAAAAGTCCTTGTATGTTCACCGTTCTGTGTTAGGAGTCAATGCTAAATATAGCTCCAGGATCATTTTAGCCATGTGATGTATTTTCTTAAAAATCTCCCAGAATATCTGAGTAAAATGTTAATGTTTCGAAAGATTCTGTGCCTTTACACTGTTGGTTTGCACAATTAGTTAACTTACATGTCATTTCTAACAAGAATACAACTACAGCTCATTGCAACCCCAGTGACAATTTAGCCAATAATAGAATCTTTTCTTAGCAATTTACCAAGTTTCCCGATGTCGTCGTGCCCTCACGGGACCTTTATTCAAAATCAAGGCCTTACCAATTCATGAGCTTTATCTCAACAACCATACTTCTTTGTTGAATAGCAACAGTGTCCAAATTCTTGAAATGTTATGTGGTCGGCTACAATAGTACGCTGATGTGTTCCCCATGCTAGCAGTTAAATCTAAGCACAATCACAGTGCTATTTCTGTGGTTCTGGAAGCTTCGGTCTTCTTCTTTATGAAAGACTACACATGCTACATAGTAGCTACCATAATCATAATCCCAATAATTATCCTGTTTATATACCATCCATAAGTTCTCGGTTGCCTAGCAACGATGTAGCGTCACGTTTTTTACTACAGGCAAACGCACCATGTTAGCATTTAATGCTAGGATTAATTTCAATTTTATTTATAATTTTTTTATAGAAATTTCTGACATAAATGTTGATGTCCTGATGGTTCTCTGATTTTACATTGTCTCATTGTAATCATTAGCTGTAGCTGTTAGCTACTTTCCCCTCAATGACGATGTTTTCCAGTTGCTTAGCAATACTTTTATACATTGCATGTTGCTCTCTGACCTGAGAGCCACGAGGGCGTGATGGTGTCTGTGATCCAGGTGACGTAACTCTCCCTGAGAGAGCACAGAAACGTTTCCATGTCACGGTGAGATACCAGCTCCTTCCTTTTGCTTAGCTCTTCATCCAGGTGACAGTGTGGTGAGAGGAAGAGAATTCTGGGTAAAAAGAGTGTGGGCTTGATGTTCACGCCACAACGCTGCATGTGGCTGCGCAGATCCTGGGCTTTCATCTGGAAATACGTATAAATGCACACTCTTTCATCAGAAATCAAAGAAAAAAACAAACAATTTTACATGTGCCACCTGTTTTTTTCTTGTTTTCTTTTAGGTAACCATTGATATTCTGAATGATTCTGTTTTTACTATATCTTAACGTAATATTCTTTAAAAAACTAGCTACTAGCTCCTAGCAACTCACTGTGTAAGTGTACTAAGATACCTGAAGGTAATTATGATGTTCTGGAGGGTTCTGTCTTGTTTTTGTACTATTACTGTGTCTTTACATTTTCTCAACCAATGACAACACATGCTAGTGTGATAAAGTCATAGCCTTGATAACTCGCTAGCTAAGTTATCTAATTCTGGGACAAATAGTTCTTACAGAATCCCAGAGGTGTATTTGGGGTATTTGTCCTGTTGGAAAGCAAATCAGTGTCCCTCCAAATGCAAACAAGGTGGGATGGCATGTCGCTGCAAAAATGCTGGCCCCAAAGTTTAACCTCAATTCTGACTAAATCACCAACAGTGTCACCCGCAAAGCACCTCCAAACCATCACAGTGAGAACAGTGAGAACTACACATTCAGAATCCATTCATTCGCCCACTGTACAACAAAGACATGGTATTTAGAACCAAAAATCAGACAGAAGAACAGTTTTCCATTGTGTTTCTCCACCCAAGCAAGTCTCTTTTGCTTGTTGTTCTTCCGAAATAATGGTTTCCTTGCCACAATTCTTCTAAACAGTGAATGGTGAAATATGTCTGCCAATTTAACTTAAACCCATAGGTTTCTTCAATTGAAACTAAATTTAATTGAACTGGTGTTCTGAGGCTTGTAATTCTAATTATCCTCTGCAGCAGAGGTAGCTCTTGGTCTTCCTTTCCTAGGATGGCCCTCATAAGAGCCTGTCTCATCATGGCATTTGATGGTTTTGGTGACTGCACTTGAAAATACATTTAAAGTTCTTGAGATCTTATTAAGGATTAGGATTGACTAACCTTTATTTCAACCTCCATTATTGATAGATTGTCTTTCCCTTTTCTAAACCCAGTGTTTCTTGCCATGATGGATTTGTATAGTTGTTGTAGTCGCACTGATAAAGCTATTGACTTTGTATTCACCCTTTTCTCTGCACAAGATAACTGATGGCCAGATTAAGAAGGCAAGAAATGTCACAAATTACCTCTTGACAAGTCACACCTGTGACCTGAAAACCACATCGTATAATTTTTTCTGCTTTTTGAGTAATTAAATAAATAAACAAAAACAAACAAACAATAAAAATGTTTGTGTGGATCCTGAACGGCTTCACAAGTCATGTAGTTATTACATAAATTAGTTTTTACATAAACATTTTAAAATTTTTGCGATTGTGTGTATATGTGTGTGTGTGTGTGTGTGTGTGTGTGTGTGTGTGTGTGTGTGTGAGAGAGATAGAGACATGATACAATATGTAGTTTTATTGACTATTATTACACAAATAATTTGTGTAACATAACCAATCAGTTTTCTGTAAAAGTTTTTCAGGAAGCAGTTGAACTGTACACATGACCTCCTCTAACCTCAACAGGAGTGTGTGTGAGAGGCCCTTATGGAAAATCATCATCATCATCATCATCATTGTGCTTTCCTCAGCCTCAGTACAGTGCTAGTCATTGACCCTGTTCCAGTTTGTTGCATTTGTTCTATAACTGCTACTTTACATACAGAAGCAACTGTTTGCAGGTTACAGCTCTTTATAGATATTAAAGATTCAGTGTACAGTAATTCACTTTATAACCACTTTAGAAAGGATTTAAACTCTCTAGGTGTGTTAGGGAGAGATCTTTCTCCTAAATTGAACATACACAAACTGCTCTTTTACTTATTTATAAAACAAAGCTTCTAGAGAGTGTAAGAGTGTGATGATCTGTTTATTGGTTTCTTCTTACATTTACATTTGCGGCATTTATCAGACGCCCTTATCCAGAGCGACGTACAAAAGTGCTTTAAATCTCTAGTAATGAATAAATCTACACTGGCACGCAAGATTACAAACTTAGTATAAATATAACTCGAATTCTACAAACTTGGAAAGTGCTAATTTAGGTATTTCAGGAAGAGGTAGGTCTTCAGTCGTCGCTTGAAGATAATCAGGGACTCTGCTGTACGGACATCTAGGGGAAGTTCATTCCACCACCTCGGTGCCAGAACAGAGAAGAGCCTAGAAGTGTACTTACCTCTCATTCTGAGAGAAGTTGGTACCAGTCGAGCAGTGCTGGAGGATCTCAGACAGCGTGGTGCAGTGCGAGATGTGATGAGGTCACTGAGGTAAGATGGTGCTGGTCCATTTTTGGCCTTGTAGGCAAGCATCAGTGTTTTGAATCTGATACGTGCAGCTACTGGAAACCAGTGGAGGGAGCGCAGCAGTGGGGTGGTGTGGGAGAACTTGGGCTGATTGAACACAAGTCGTGCAGCTGCATTTTGGATCATTTGCAGTGGATGAATAGCGTTCAGGGGAAGACCTGCCAGCAGAGAGTTGCAGTAGTCAAGTCTCGAAATCACAAGAGACTGAACAAGCACCTGGGCAGCCTGTATGGACAGAAATGGTCGAATCCTTCGGATGTTATAGAGAAGAGATCGACAAGAAAGAGCAACATTAGCGACATGTGGGAAGAAAGACAGTTCATTGTCCATAGTTACCCCAAGGTTACGAGCAGTGGCTGAAGGGGAGAGCAGAGAGTCATGAAGTGTTATTTGGAGATCTTGACCTGGAGATGAATCACCTGGAATGACCAGCAGTTCTGTTTTGCTGGGGTTGAGTTTTAGTTGGTGAGCACTCATCCATGAGGATATGTCTGACAAGCATGCTGAGATCCGAGCGGAAGCTGTGGTATCTGATGGAGTGAAAGAAAAGATGAGTTGAGTGTCATCTGCATAGCAGTGATAAGAAAACCCATGTGAGGATATGACTTTACCAATGGAGTGGGTATAGAGGGAGAAAAGGAGGGGACCAAGTACAGAGCCTTGTGGGACACCAGTGATGAGTCTGCACGGGGCAGATGTGGATCCCCTCCATGTTACCTGGTATGAGCGACCTTCCAGGCAGGAAGCAAACCATTCCCATGCTGTTCCGGTAAAGACACACAGTGACCACCAAAGCTGGGGTGTGTCTTAAGGGGTGGCACAGGGTATCCTCTTTTTTTTTTGGGATAATCCTCATAAGAGCCTGTTTCATCATAGCATTTGATGGTTTTGGCCATTGCACTTGAGGATACCTTTAAAGTTCTTGAGATCTTTAAAGCTTGTCTCGACTTACAATATTTTAAATAAGTTACGATGGGGTCATTGGAATGCATCTTCATGGTAAGTTGGGGACTACCTGTAATCATAATCAGGGTTGTAGACGTAACTCTTACCGTGATGGCCTGCAGGGGATCACGGATCTGCTGAATGGATGTGTTAGTAAAGTTCTGCTCCTCCTCTTTCACCTTGATGTGCCACGTGTTGGGAGCAGGAGCAGAAATCATTCCTCCCCATGCCTTTACATCTATACAGTACACAGCAGCACCTGCACACAGCAAAGGTTGATTAAAAAGCTCAGTCAAGCGTTTGTCCTGTGAGCTTTTTAAGATCACAGTGCATTAAACAGGAGTCAGGAACACATTTACAAACACTCACCTGTGAGGATGATGAGGCCGATCTCCTGGCGTGAGGTCTGAAACTGGTTTGGGACACGCAGGTTACAGAACACGTCTTCTTTCTTCAGCCCAGTGAGCCTCCTGGAATTTACATAAGCAGAAACTAGACTCATAATATCTTATAATGAAGAAGGCGTGGCTTCAGTGTGTCTCTCTCTGTCCAAATTAAAGGGGCGTGGCCTCTATGTTTCAGTCCTAATAGGCTCATGTGTTTATCAGAACCGAAGAGGTGTGGCTTCTGTGTTTATTAGTCCTAATGTAAAAGGTGTGGCCTCTGTATTTCTTAGGCTTAATGAAGGAAGCTTGGATTTTGTGTCTTCAGTCTTGGTCAGTGACAATATGCTATTTTTGTGCCTCTGGTGCAGCTGTTGTAATAAATCGAAGTGACTGCACTTATGATTCCATCCTGAAGATGGTTCTTTATTAACTTCATAAGTTCAACATCTAAATCAAAAAGCTCCTTCAGGATTATAACACTTTTATATACAACTTAAGAAAGAAACACATTTACTGAAGCACTTACCGCACATGATGCAGAAATTCTGCTAAGGTAGGAATCTTCTCTTTGGTTTGTAAATTCTCCAGACCAGCAGGAGAAGATGCAAGGCTGATGGTCTTTACAGAGCTCCTGGGTTCTCCAGGGCCCGAGGAGAGGAACATGTGGGCAAGTCGATTTCCAAACCCAAACATTCTCAAATGATTAAATCCTCCTGTCACATCACACACACACACACACACACACACACATACACATGTAGATTTAATTATAGATAGATAGATAGATAGATAGATAGATAGATAGATAGATAGATAGATAGATACATTGATAGATAGATAGATAGATAGATAGATAGATAGATAGATAGATAGATAGATAGATAGATAGAAATATCACACCCACATACAATCACTCTCTCTTTCTCCCCTTTTGCACACACACACACACACACACACACACACACACACACTTCCCCTCGTTTTTCTTACCAGAAATTAGTTCAGTGTAAAGTGGGTGAAAGTCTCTGTGCTGTTTCAGGAGTTTCAGGAGGTTGGAGTGTGTAAGACCCCTGTGCCATGTGATTGATGAAACTGAACCCCTGATGGTGATTTCACAACACACGCTGTTCAGCATGTAAACAACGAGCCGCGTGGAGCCCCATGACGTCACTCCTGTTGCTCGACTAGTGCCCCAAAGGGTTCTCAAGAGTTGCCAGATTGATTGTAATTGTGCTTTATTCTTTTTTTGCCTTTCTTCCTATTACTGCTTAGCTTTAGCACTTTAATGTTTCCCAAAACAGAGACAGAGTCACTGTTCAACACCTGTATCCTTTTTAATAACACCACAGCAGACATTTAGCCCAAAGGTCTGAAACTGAGGTTTAGATGGCTGTAGCCTAGCAAAAACACCTTAAATACTGGGTTGAGTGGCTATAGCCTAACATAAATATCTCAAACAAAGGTTTAGTTTTCAAACATTTAAATGACCGAGGTCTAGCAAAAACTACTCAAACTGTGCTAGAGATCTGTATCTTCTGCATATGGGTCTATTTAAGTTTTTATCAGCTGCCTAAAACTTATTTAAAGTTGTTTAGAATTAGATAAATACATATGATTCAGGTAGGTCAATATCCATGTTAACCAAACTAAATCACAATCTTCTTCTTCCAGCTGCTCCCATTAGGGGTCTCCACAGCGGATCATCTGTCTCCATACCCCTCTGTCCTCTGTCTCTACATCTGCCTCTTTTACACCAACTACCTTCATGTCTTTCCTCACCACATCCATAAACCTCCTCTTTGGTCTTCCTCTTTTCCTCCTTCCTGGTGGTTCCATCCTCAGCATTCTTCTACTGATATACCCCATGTCCCTACTCTAAACATGTCCAACCCATCTCAATCGGGCCCCTCGTACTTTGTCTCCAAAACGTCCAACATGCACTGTCCCTCTAATAAACTAATTTCTAATCCTGTCCACTGTCGTCTCTTCCAATGAAAACCTCAACATCTTCAGCTCTGCTACCTCCAGCTCCACCTCCTGTTTTTTACTCAATGCCACTGTCTCTAATCCATACAACATCTCAGGTCTCACCACAGTCCTATAAACTTTCCCTTTGACTCTCACAGATACTCTTCTATCACAAATCACACCTGCTATCACTCTTCTTCACCCACTCCACCCTGCCTGCACTCTTTTCTTCACTTCTCTAACACACTCTCCATTACTTTACACTGTTGACCCCAGATACCTGAACTCCTCCACCTTCTACACTTTTCTCCCTGCAACCGCACCCCTCCACTGCCCTCCCTCTCATTCACACACATGTACTCTGTCTTACTCCTACTGACTTTCATTCCCCTTCTCTCCAGCGTGTACCTCCACCTCTCCAGGCTATTCTCCACCTGCTCCCTACTCTCACCACAAATCACAATATCATCCACAAACATCATAGTCCATAGAGACTTCTGTCTGATCTCATCCGTCAACCTGTCCATCACCACTGCAAACAGGAAAGGGCTCAGAGCCGTTCCAACGATCCACCTTGAACCAGTCTGTCGTTCCTACTGCACACTTCACTGCTGTCACACTGTCCTCATACATGTCCTGCACCACCCTCACATACTTCTCTGTCACACCAGACTTCCTCATACAATACCACAACTCCTCTCTCCACCCTGTCGTACACTTTCTCTAGCTCCAATAAATATGAAAAAGGAGTTTTAGACATCTGTATCATGTAGCATGTGGCTAAATAAGTTTATTAGAATTCATGACTCTAAGGCATGTGCTAAGAACATGGGTAAATCCATCTTCAGTCAGACGACAGGTAACAGAAAAGCCATATGAAACTCAGTCCTGTGTCTAAAGTGTGTAGCCTGTGGACAAAACACCTCAGCTAAGGTACATAATCAATTCCACATGCTCCGTTCTAACAGATTAGCTGCACTGAGCTGATAGAGCCCCTCTTATTTACCATAGCACTTCCTTAAAGACCCTGAATCGTAAATAATGCATGTGTTACATTGGCTAATGCTAGATTAGCTCCTCAGACGATTGATATGCTGCTAGTTGCCTGCAGGGCATGTGAAATGTTAATGCTAGCGTGGTGTAGAAAGGACACTCATTTGTTTTCAGAGGTGTCAGTGTTGTGGTGGAGGAGGTACGCTAGCTCCATTATCGCGAGCGAGATGCTGTGATTTAGAGAACAGAGCCGACAATTGATGAGGCTTGTGTGAAGACTGTGGAACGAGAAATGTACAAATCTGAAGTTATGAGATGACAGTAGGTGCAGGAAGTTAGCATGACCTTCATAACCCAAGTGCATTCACTGGGATTGAATTGTTCCTCTTAAATATATGATCTGACACCCTGATGCTGGAGTGTGATTGGTTGGGAGTGCAGGTGTGAGTTTGATATTGAGAAGATACAGAGCATTGATATTACAAATGGCCAGTGAGGTGAACCAATGGTTCCTTAAAATCCTCAAACGAGTCCATGGGACCATCTTTTGAACATCTAATTTATGACAATTTATTTATCTAAATCATAAAAGTTAGGGCAGGAGTAGTGCAATGGTTATGATGCTGGACTTCTGAACAGGAGGTTGTAGTTTAAATCCCACCACCACTGAGATGCTTCTGCTGGGCCCTTGAGCTGCTCAGTTGGATAAATGAAATCATTTGGATAAGAAAGTTCAAACGTTTGTGGACACCTCACCATAAGATTGCTATGTGCTTCTTTTTCACATTAAGTCTCAATTTGCTATTATAATAATAATCTCCACTCTTCTGGGAAGATTTGTGCTCAGCCTCAAGGGTGGAAGTCGTTAGCGTTCACATTCATTTATGTTCTACAGGGTTGGAGCTCAATAGCAGGAGATCCTCCACTCCAACTCCATGGAAAGCAGATCTTCATGGAGCTGGCTTAGTGCACAGGAATATTGTCATCCAAAGACATCCTACACAATTGTGTGTCTCTGACTTTGTGTTAACATTTTAGGGAAGAAGCACATACGAGTGGAAAAGTCGGGTGTCCCAATACTTTTGGAAGTGCCGTGTGGATTAAGATATCTTCAGTATTATATTCAGTGTTGATCAGGATGCTCGTTTGAGAGTCTGCTTCTTTACGATGTTACAATTCCTGATGATAAATCAATGGAGTCATTTGAGGGACAGTCGTGCGATAATATCGTACGTGTCTCAGTATTATGATCTCGCTGATGAATATCTCGAGCTGTTCATTTCGAAGGTCGAAGAAAAACACCTGAACTGTAGAATAATTGTCATGGGGTTTATTATTTTCTATTATAAAAACGCAGAAATAAAGCACTGAAAAGGAGCTGGTTTTAGATTTACGAGCTCTGTGTGTGTGTGTGTGTGTGTGTGTGTGTGTGTGTGTGTGTGTGTGTGTGTGTGTGTGCTCCCCATAATGCCTTCAGCCAAACAAACAGCTCTGTGCATTATTGCTATTTGCACTGACTGCACATGTTCAATAAAAAAAAGGAAAAAAAGAAAAAAGAAATTAATGTTTCATCAGATTTTGGTTCAGATCTGGTGCACACACACACACACACACACACTCACGCTCATGCACACGTACGTACGGATGCCACACACACACACACACACACACACACACACACACACACACACACACACACACACACACACACTTGTGCACGACACAGGCATAAAAAAGAGGATATTAGTTCAGAGATTAGGAATATTTAATTCTGGTATAAACACACAGAAACGAGCGATAAGGATCAGAATTAGAGGCGAACGCTGAAAGGACTTCATATCGACAGCTGATAGACAAATCAGCTCATATGAGCTCAATAAAGCGATCGCTTCCCTCGGCACTGACCCACACTTCAGCGAGAGATGGAGCCGATAGCGCAGGCCCAACCTCAATAAACCCACAACAAAGGAGTCAAAGAAGGAGAAATTAAAGTGAAGCAGGATGCGATATCAGGCCGAATTCGAGCATAAAGCCCGTCTTACAGGATTTAATATCGTCTCCAATCAGAGAACAAAGCAGGAGCGCATCGTCAGCTTATTATTCTTTCTACCGCTGCAACTTTTCCTTTATTCCTTCCTTTATTTCAGTTCAGTCCTGATAGCGCCTCGAAGCGTACATTATATATTGTAATATAATCCGGTGCAAACGGGATCGCGGATAACGAACACACTCTTAATTACACTCCATTCAGATCTATTGTTTCAGGTTTAGACAATTAAGATGCATTTACGTACCAATTAGTCCGAGCGCTTCACCGTTCTCAATTAGTGCCTGTTCCTGGGACCGGGTTCACCTTCTGATCTACAGCTTTCATGGTCTTTATTTTACTTCAAAACTACATGGCCTGTGAAACATGTGGAGTGTTTTAAGGGTTTTTGAGAGACACATGCATGTTCCTTTTGATTCTATGCAACAAACTTCTATGCAAAATATCCTCCGTTAGCATGAAGAACAGCTTTCCACACTCTCGGCATCCGGAGATCCACACTTCTCCAAACGTTCAGCTGAAACTGTGCCTCTTTTAAAACTCACCAGAGATGTTCCTCACTAGGTGGAGTTTTCTTCTTCATCTCAGAGCAGTTCAGTAGGATTGAGGTGTGGTGACTGGGCAGGTGGTTCCATGATAGATATCACTCCAGACGTCTGTTTTCTCTCTAAGTAACACGTACAGAACTCAGACGTTCGATTCGTCTTATCGTCTTGTTGTACGCTGAAGTCGGTTCCAAACGAGCCGCAGTCCAGACGGAACTGCATGGTGTTAAAGTGTGGAATGGGAACCATGTTGGTTCAGGATACATTTCACTTTTTCACCATTTCTTCTGAGCTTGATATTTACTTTAATAGGAAACACCTCACCCCCCACCCTCTCGTGTCTCAAACACCTCAAACGTAATATCTACAATTCTGCTGAAGTCACTACCAGAGGTAAATTAGATCCGTTAGAGTGAAGCTGTTGGAGTTCACTCCTGGTGCTGTTTTTCATTCTATTTCTCATTTTCTATCTCCAAATTCATCTCCATACATTTGTGAAAACATCCCATATCCACCACATGCTGAAGTCGTCCACAGAGCTCAGTGAGGTCATTACAAAATGTGTACAATCGCCGTCTCACTCTGGATGGAACTGGAACTGGATGTTACTATGGTTACAGGTGTTCATAAGCAGCGCATTCGTTTAGATTCGACTGACGAACGCTCAGAACTGACCATTTAGATTTGATCAAATCTCCAAAATCGGTGAAATCAGTGGGAGGAAAAAAGGCTGCCTCTAAACGCGGCCTGTTTCGTGGTTTTTCTAATTGAATTACACTTCCACAGGATTTCCCCCATATGTTGCGAGTTCATTAATCCTGCAGTAAATAGTCTGTGTTTAAAGGAGAGGATTATCAGCGTGAATTATTCAATCAGGACGTAATGAGGGAGCTGAAGAGGGTCACAGCTGCCGTGTGCTCCATTACACTCACTCACATTTCAGCCTGAATCCGTTTAGCACGAGATCTCCATCCATTTACACCTCCTCCTCCTCCTTCTATCTCTCTCTCTCTCTCTCTCTCTCTCTCATTTATAGTCTCTCGTTATAAGAAAAAACAGATCTCACGTATTAAATTCTGTATTAATGGCTCGTATAAGCCATTGATTCGAATGTCATGTCGTATAATTGATTTAAACAGAGAATATTTACAGTCCAGGCCAAAAGTTTGTGGACACCCGTGCATAAGATCTATATTTTTAGTTTTATATATTTATATTTATATATATTTAACACATGCTGTTTCTCCATCATTGAACATTTAAAGGCTCTGGCATGGAGGAGTTGGTGTCAAATCTAAAATGTTAAGCTAATTTACACAACTCCACAACTCCAACTGACTTTATTAGACTGTAGAAAGGACATTCCCCATAATCACATACTCCAGTGCGCATGAGATTTCTTACTCTCTGATGTTTGTATTGTGGATTGTATGATTTATTATCGCACTCTTTATTCTGGTTCTTCTTAACTCTTTCTTCCTCATAACATCTAAGGGAGTTTTTCCTTGCGACGGTCCCCCAGGCGATAAATACACACAGTTCACTGTCTATTGTGAAAACATCCCATTCCACATGTAATCTCCATTTGCTGTTAAAAGAAGCTCCTTTCTTCTAGAAGTTCCACCAAAGTTTTTTGGAGATCTAGAGATTCTTTCAGCTACAAGGGTGTTACCAAAGGCAGGTAACTGATGTAGGTGAGGTGAGGAGGCCTGGGGTGTAGTCATTGTTTACATACATTCATGGGTTGGAGCTCTGTAGGAAGAGATCCACTCCAACCCATGGAAAGCAGATCTTCATGGAGCAGGTAGAACCACATATGGGCAAAAACAAATAATAAATACAAAAAATAATATATATATATTAAAAAAAAGTCCGGATACTTAAAAAAAAAAATCCTGCTCTTCTTCATTCTGAAATCATTTGATTAAAAAAAAAAAGTGTAGTTTGAGAGCGGTGATATTGGGGGGCGGCTCTTGGGGCCCTTGAGCATGGCCCTGTGCTCTGACATCCCCCTGAGCATCCCCCCGAGCTTCCTAACATCACTAAGATCTGTAAAGAAATAATTTTAATGTACTGTAAAATGTACATGTGACAAATACAAAACACCTTTCAAGCACCCATTTATCCGCTAATCATCAGATTATTAGCATGAGCAAGAATCAACTGTGTGTGTGTGTTTCCATCAAAAAGATTTTTTTATTTTATAATTTCTGTTTTATTCTAGCACACAGTATTATTTCAGCAGTGTGAAATACATGTAAGGTGCTCTGGATCAGGACGTAAATGTAATGCACCAGTGTAAAACTAAATCATACAATAAACATGTCCATCTGTCTGGCTGATGTTTTGTCTCTGTATCTGTCGGTCTGATTAACATGATTTCATTTACTCTCTTTGTCATTTCATACTTTTTTAGTTTACCTGTCTGTCTGTCTGTCTGTCTGTCTGTCTGTCTGTCTGTCTGTCTGTCTACATCATTTCATTTCATCTGTCTCTCAGGCATCGCATTGTTTTTGTCTGTCCGTCTGTCTGTCTCTCTGTTTGCCTGTCTATGGTTTTGTTATCTCCTTGATGTCATGAATAGAAGCAGAAGGAAGTGATGTTGAGCCTGAAAGCTTTTCCGTAATTATAATGGCCTTTAGTTTCACGTTATTAACACACGCACGCACACACACACACACACACACACACACACACACACACACACACACACACACACTGAGAGACCTGCAATTGCCTGTGAGTCATATCGAGAATAAAAATGAGTATGTTTTTTAAAAAGACCCTCTCTTTAAAGAGCATAAATGTGGACATGGCTCCTCTCCACGGTTCATGTACAATACAGAGTGTCACCTCAGAGTGCTCCGCAGCTTTGCTAAAGTTTAATTGTTCAATTATCGTTTGGCGGCGCGCAGGAACCCTGCAGCACTGAAGCCTCAATTTTCGAGGCCCTTTTTTCAGGTCTGTATTAGCGATAATGGCGAGCAATTATACAGAGGGTCCTCTCGCTAAAGCTGTTCCTCAGCACCTCACCCGATCTGCGCTGGAGTTTGCGAGATGAATTAGCAGCATTTGTTGTGGGGGAAACCAGACAGGAACAGACACGAATCATCTGTCGGGGTCGAACCTTTACACCTGGGGGTCAGTGTGTGTGTATGTGTATGAAAGAACAAAATCACAAAGTGTGACCACATTCATTATCTAATTCACAAATAAGTTAAGCCTTTAGGATTAAAAGCATCACATATGGAATATGAATGGGCTAAAAGGCTGTGTGTGTGTGTGTTTGTGTGTGTGTGTGTAATCATTATTCACCAGGAAGTTTCCAAAGTTATCATTTCTCCACCTGAAGATGACATTCATTTACACTAAGAGTTATTCTTTTATTAGAGTGTCACATGAAATCCTGGATTTTTTTTATCTTTACAGCAGCAGTTCACACCTCAAACGTAGCAACACAGTTGGTAACACCACATATTGTTACACCACAGAAGGTAACACCTCAAACGTAACACCACAGACAGTAACACCGCAGAAGGTAACACCACAGAAAGTAAAACCACAGAAAGTAACATAACAGACAGTAACACCACCTGGACTGCAGAAAAGAGAACAATGTGAAAATGCTGCTTGTAGAATAGAATTAACATTCAGCATTTAACACCATAATTCCCTCCACACTCGTCTCTAAGACCTTAAGCTGTACTACCTCATCCTCCCTCACCCTAATTACTGAAGCTTCTCAGGGTTGTGTTCTGAGCCCCATGCTGTACTCATTGTATACTCATTTAATACCGGCACAGAGTCACTTTATTACTGGCACAGAGTCACTTTAATACCGGCACAGAGTCACTTTAATACCGGCACAGCGTCACTTTATTACCGGCACAGAGTCACTTTAATACCGGCACAGCGTCACTTTATTACCGGCACAGAGTCACTTTAATACCGGCACAGAGTCACTTTATTACCGGCACAGAGTCACTTTAATACCGGCACAGAGTCACTTTATTACCGGCACAGTGTCACTTTAATACCGGTACAGAGTCACTTTATTACCGGCACAGAGTCACTTTAATACCGGCACAGAGTCACTTTAATACCGGCACAGCGTCACTTTAATACCGGCACATGCACTCTTTAATAGACTGTAACACCACAGACAGTTGAACAGGTTTTGGTTCTCCTAATTCAATTAAAGTGAAAATGTCAAGTCCACTGACGTCCTACAAAATTGTGTGCCTTTGGGTTCTCCAGTTTTCTCCATCTTCTAAAAACTTTTATTGACTGACGGTGTGAATAAGTGTGTGAACGGTGCCCTGGTGTCCCTATGCAGTGTGTGTTCCTTCATTAAAGATGGATGAAATAATGAATGATTGTTATGTAGCTGTGAAAACGATCCTCAATCCACAGTCTGTCCTCATTCCTTGTGTCATACTTCGCTAAATAAACCATTCAGATGCTAATTCACACAACGTAACACACACACACACACACACACACACACACACACACACACACACAATAAATAAATACCAGCATGCACACATTCCTCCCTGCACTTGTTTACATGCTCTGGCATCAATTACGGAATTCCTTGCGTCGGTTAGCCGCATTGTAAGAGAATTCGTGAGGCTAATTGGTGTGATTTCTTTGTTTCTTTTCTCCCGTCTCTGTTTTTCACACTGTGGAATGAAGATCCAGCCGCTGCGACGATTTTCCTGCCAGGCTGATATGAAATGGCATTTCATACGAAACTGCATGTGTAATTACTTTCATATTCACTCACACTGAAAGTGACAGAGAGATATGCCTTTGATTTTTTTTTCTTTTGGCTGAATAGAAATATATTTTAGAAAAAGAACAGTGTCGTGACTTTATTTTGATGTGTGTGTGAAACTAAAACCTAAAGCCAAAAACTAACCAGAAGTTTCGAGGTAAAAAAAATATGATGATATGAATTACAATAATACAGTTCATTTCACACTTCACAGATTTCAGCTGTAAACACCACAAACATGAAACGCGTGCACACACACACACACACACACACACACACACACACACACACACACACATTGTATTCTTATATACTGAGCTGATAGATGTGAATTTTTATATAATCTGTATTTTTGATGTAACTGAGCAGTGTGAAAGCTTTTATGGATTGTACACTTACAGTCCTTCCTGTTACTCTGTGTTATGTGATTGGTGTGAAACTGGTATTTATAAAGTACTGTATATTCTACTCTCCAATACTCCATACCATTGTATTCTACTCTATACTACTGTACTTTATACTACTCTACTCTACTCTACTCTATACCACAATACTCTCTACTCTTCTATTCTACTCTCTACTCTTCTATTCTACTCTATACTACTCTATACTACTGTACTTTATACTACTCTACTCCACACCACTCCACACCACCCATACCACAACACTCTCTACTCTTCTATTCTACTCTCTACCACAACACCATCCACCTCTCCACCCATACCAATATTCCACTCTATACCACTCCACCCATACCACTCTATACCACAACACTCTCTACTCTTCTATTCTACTCTATACCACCCCACTCTACACCACTCCATACCACTCTACTCCACACCACTCTATACCACCCCACCCATACCAATATCTCCACCCATACCACCCCACCCATACCACTCTATACCAATATCTCCACCCATACCACCCCACCCATACCACTCCACCCATACCACTCTACTCCACACCACTCCACTCTATACCACCCCACCCATACCACTCTACTCTACTCTACACCACTCCATACCAATATCTCCACTCTATACCACCCCACCTCCATACCACCCCACTCTATACCAATATCTCCACCCATACCACTCTACTCTACTCTATACCACTCTACTATACTCTATACCACCCCACCCATACCACTCACTCTATACCACTCTACTCTACTCTAATCCACTCTACTCTATACCACTCTACCTCTACTCTACTCTATACTACTCTACTCTACTCCATACCACTCTGCTCTATACCACTCTACTCTACACTACTCTACTTTATACTACTCTACCTCTATACCACTCACTCTATACCACTCTGCTCCATACTACTCTGCTCTGCTCTAGACCACTCTAATCTACCTCTACTCTACTTTATACCACTCTGCTCTACTATAATCTAATCTGTCCTCTACTCTACTCTAATCTAATTTACCTCTGCTCCATACCACTCTACTCTCTACTCTATACCACTCTACTATACTCTATACCACTCACTCTACACCACTCCACTCTATACCACTCTATACCACTCTGCTCTGCTCTAGACTACTCTAATCTACTCTACTCTACTCTACTCTATACTACTCTACTCTATACTACTCTACTTTATACTACTCTACTCTATACTACTCTACTCTATACCACTCTGTTTTATTCTAATCCAGTCTACCTCTATTCTACTCTACTTTGCTCTACTCTAATCTAATTTACTCTCTACTCTACTGTATACCACTCTACTATACTCTACTCTACTCTACTTTAACATAATTTACACTGTTTTATACTACTTTACTCTATAACATCCCATTTACTACTCTACTCTAATCTACTCTCTACTCTATACTACTCTACTCTAATCTACTCTCTACTCTATACCACCTCACTCTAATCTACTCTCTACTCTATACCACTCTACTCTACTCTATACCACTCTCTGCTCTATACTACTCTATTCTATACTGCTCTACTCTATACTACTTTGCTCTACTCTAATCTACTCTACTCTATACTACTGTACTCTACACTATACTACTATACTATTCTATACTACTCTATTGTATTCTACACTACTCTACTCTATACTACATTTACATTTGCAGCATTTAGCAGATGCCTGTGTCCAGAGATATGTACAAAACTACTCTACTCTACACCACTCCATACCACTCTACTCTACACTACTCTACTCTATACCACTCTACTCTACACTACTCTACACCACTCTATACCACTCTACTCTACACTACTCTACTCTACACCACTGCACACCACTCTACTCTACTCTACACTACTCTATACTACTCTACTCTACACTACTCTACTCTACACTACTCTATACTACTCTACTCTACACTACTCTACACTACTCTACTCTACACTACTCTACACTACTCTACTCTACACTACTCTACTCTACACTACACCACTCTATACCACTCTACTCTACACTACTCTATACTACTCTACTCTACTCTACACTACTCTACACTACTCTATACTACTCTACTCTACACTACTCTACTCTATACTACTATACTCTACACTACTCTACTCTACTCTATACTACTCTACTCTACTCTACACCACTGCACACCACTCTACTCTACTCTACTCTACACTACTCTACTCTACACCACTCTACTCTACACTACTCTATACTACTCTACACTACACCACTCTACTCCAAACCACTCGATACTATACACTACTTTTCACTACTATACTCTACATTAATTTACTCTATACTACTCTACACTACACCACTCTATACCACTCTATTCTACTCTTCTCTATACTACTCGTCTATACTTTCCTTTCTAACTCTACCGCACACTACTTTTCTTTACTATACTCTACTCTACTTTACTCTACTCTTTACCACTCTACTCTACACTACTTTATACTACTCTACTCGACAATAATCTACTATTTACTCTACACTACACCACTCTACTCCTTATTTTTCTACTCTAATTTTACTTACTTTTTACTACTCTAATTCACTCTATTCTATACTACTCTACTCTATTCTATTCTAATTTCTGGAACACTCTCCCTTATTCTACTGTACTCTATTATTTACTTTAATCTATACTCAGTTTAAGTCTCTTTCTAATTCCTACGAAGTTCCCAGCTATGTTGTTAGTTTAGGTTTTAGTCACCTGTTGACTAGCAGGCTGTTCAGCTAACCACATATAACCTAGACTGCTAGTATTAAGCTGACTGACATATTTAATTACATTTTTACCCCCTTAAAGCATTAGACTAGCTATTAGACATGCAAGTAGTTGGTGTGAAAGAGGCAGATGTAGAGGACAGGGGGGTTTGGAGACGGATGATCCGCTGTGGAGACCCCTAATGGGAGCAGACGAAAGAAGAAAACGAAGATTACACGTAAAAATTTACCTTTATTTTAGTTTCTTAAAAATATCATGTCTGATGTGGGAATTTAAGACATTTGGCTTCAGTTTAAAAAAATGTTTGATGCTTATATCATATTTAGGAGTAAATTCCTAGTCAGCTGTACTACAAACACCTGTAGAATTATTAACAGGTAAAGTCATTCTTTTGTTTAAGATTTGTAAGATTTTTTTTTATTATTTTACTGTAACCAGGTGAAAAGCATTGCATAATTTTTGTCACTCTAACGGATTGAATCTGAAATTGAAGTAGAAGCTGAAACCTGCAGCTGCTGTTGCCATCTAGAGGTTAGTCACACACACACACACACACACACACACACACACACACACACACACACACACACACACACACACACCCCAACCCTTTCCACTAATCCTGATCAGCATTAACTGGCTCATCCGTCTGTCTGGCAGCTGTGTGTTTATTACAGAGCAGAGGTTTATATCACTGCTCTTATTTGTGATGTGGAGGATTCGGGTGGTGTCACCTGTCATGATGAGGTCATGTTCAATTCCAACAGCCCATCTAGCCGAAACAGCACTCGAACAAGCTCCCTATTCCAGCACTGCGACCTGGGAAGTGAACACAAGCTCAAATCTTTTTCAGGGCATCAGAGAAAACAGCACTGCACCCATCTGTAATGGCCTGATCTCACCAAGACTCATATGTTCATTATAGGACATACTGTAGAAAGGCTTTGTGTATAATGTGCATTAAAACACTACTATATTGTACTATAGTGTAATATTTAATAGTATATTCATATGAGTGTAGTTTCATTGTGTTATGACTGCCATCTTGGATAAATTCTGAATAATAAAAGACTAAGCTCATGTCTACGAGTTTCCATGATGCCGTTTAAAGATTTAAATTATGTTAAAATCTGACAAATGTTGAGCTATTCTCACAAAATCACACAAAACAAGAAACATATTTTTTAGGCCTCTCTATTCTCCATGCATGTGTATTCATTCATCAATAAGAATAAATCCGCGAGCCAGGCTGTCAGCCACTGCTGGGTGTTTTCTGATGAAGCAATACGATCAGTTTATTTTAGTGTAAAGGGATGGGACTTACATTATTTAGTTGCCATGTTGAACATTATGACACACTCCATTTATATATTACACGCTCATGTCTCCGATACCTGTGGAGTTATTGCGGATAAATGATCTTTTCTAATACATTTGCATTAATTAAAATCACATCAATAATAGGTTTCCTTTTCTATTTCCTTACTTATTTTAAAATCAATTCTTCGATTGTTCTTTATATAATAAATATATATAAGAAGAATAAATAAGAAGGAACTGTATTATGATTATTATGATTATTATTATTAGTAGTAGTAGTAGTAGGATTTCCTTTTGTTAATTAAATGTATACTAAAATATGTTAAAACTGTCACTTTATATTCAGAAGAATTTTTTTCTGTTGTTTATAATAAGAAAATGAAGAACCCACATCTGTATCTAATTTATTTTTGTGATTTTACTTTTTACTTTGTAGTAAATATTTGAAGCAAAAACTATTAAATGTGCACAATGTTCACAGGTTCGGTGTCTGACGTTTGCCAGGAAGCTGGTGTGGCTTTTACCAGAAACAAAATGTTTATATAAATAAATAAACACACTTGAGATCATCAAAACATATAGATCAAAAAAATCTCAACTGTCACTTTTTCATGTATAAAATAATGCAAATAAGTCGTTAATTTAAAGAAGCCGATATCAGACTCTGAACACGTTCTGACCGATAAAATACAACGAGATTAATTTTGGATTCTTACACTTTCTCTAAAAGGGGAAAAAGAGGAAGAAAGAAACAGAAAGTGGTGTGTTGGAGAAAAAAGACATTGATACTGAGACGCATCACACAGGTGCAGAAACAAAAACCAGACCAAAACCGTGGGAAAATAAAAGACCCTTTGGAATGTTCTTGTGCCCTGCGTCCCTTACGTCTTACTCCCTACATCTCACTCTCTACATCTCATTTTCTACATCTCATTTACTACATCTTACCTCCTACATCTTTCTACCGATATCTCACTCTCTACATCTCATTTACTACATCTCTCTCACTACATCTTTCCAGCTACATCTCACTCTCTACATCTCACTCTCTACATCTCATTTACTACATCTTACCTCCTACATCTTTCTACCGATATCTCACTCTCTACATCTCATTTACTACATCTCTCACTACATCTTTCCAGCTACATCTCACTCTACATCTCACTCTACATCTCATTTACTACATCTTACTCCCTACATCTTTCTACCGATATCTCACCTCTACATCTAGATTACTACATCTCATTCCCTATATCTTTCTCACTACATCTCACTCCCTACATCTCACACCCTACATCTTACTCCCTACATCTTTCTACCGATATCTCACTCTCTACATCTCATTAACTACATCTCTCTCACTACATCTTACTCTCTACATCTCATTCCCTACATCTCACACCCTACGCCTCACACACTACATCTTCTCCCTACATCTTTCTACTGATATCTCACTCCCTACATCTAGATTACTATATCTCATTCTCTATATCTCTCTCACTACATCTCACTCCCTACATCTCACACCCTACGCCTTACTCCCTACAACTTTCTACCCATATCTCATCACCCTAAGTCTCAATTCCTACATCTTTTCCCTGTATCACCTTCTTAAGTCTCACTAACTTCCTCTTGCTTTTATGCTTTATTTCTACATCTTACCCTTTACATCTTACTCACTACATCCCACTCACTACAACTTACTCCCTACATCTCACCTCTACATCTCACTCTCCACATTTCGCTCACTACATCTCACTCACTACAACTTACTCCCTACATCTCACCTCTACATCCCACTCTACATCTCGCCTCCCTACATCTCACTCTCTACATCTCGCTCACTACATCTCACTCCCTACATCTCACTTACTACATCTTGCTCACTACATCTCACTCACTACATCTCACTAACTACATCTCTCTCACTACATCTCACTCACTACATCTCGCCTCTACATCTCACTAACTACATCTCACTCTCTACATCTCGCTCATTACATCTTACTCCCTAAAGCTCACTCTTTACATCTCACCTCTACATCTCACTCACTACATCTCACTAACTACATCTCTCTCACTACATATCTCTCACTACATCTCACTCACTACATCTCACTAACTACATCTCTCACTACATCTCACTCACTACAACTTACTCCCTACATCTCACTCTCTACATCTCACTCACTACATCTCACTCCCCACATCTCACTCTCTACATCTCACTCACTACATCTCACTACATCTCCCTCACTACATCTCACTAACTACATCTCTCACTACATCTCACTACATCTCATTTACTACAACTTACTCCCTACACCACACTCTCTACATCTCACTCACTACATCTCACTCACTACATCTCGCTCACTACATCTCACTCTCTACATCTCACTCACTACATCTCACTACATCTCCCTCACTACACCTCCTCCCTACATCTTACTCACATCTCACTAACTACATCTCTCACTACATCTCATTTACTACAACTTACTCCCTACATCTCACTCTCTACATCTCGCTCACTACATCTCACTCACTACAACTTACTCCCTACATCTCACCTCTACATCTCACTACATCTCACTCACTACAACTCACTCCCTACATCTCACTCTCTACATCTCACTCACTACATCTCATTTACTACATCTCACTCACTACAACTCACCCCTAAATCTCACTCTTTACATCTCGCTCACTACACTTCGCTCACTACATCTCACTCTCACATCTCACTCACTACATCTCACTCACCACATCTCACTCATTACAACTCACTCCCTACATCTCACTCTCTACATTTCACTCTCCACATCTCACTCACTACAACTTACTCCCTACATCTCACTCACTACAACTTACTCCCTACATCTCACTCACTACAACTTACTCCCTACATATCGCTCACTACATCTCACTCACCACATCTCACTCATTACAACTCACTCCCTACATCTCACTCTCTACATTTCACTCTCCACATCTCACTCACTACAACTTACTCCCTACATCTCACTCACTACAACTTACTCCCTACATCTCTCACTACATCTCACTCACTACAACTTACTCCCTACATCTCACTCTCTACATCTCACTCACTACATCTCACTCCCCACATCTCACCTCTACATCTCACTCTCACATCTCACTCACATCTCACTCACATCTCACTCACTACATCTCACTAACTACATCTCTCACTACATCTCATTTACTACAACTTACTCCCTACACCACACCTCTACATCTCACTCACTACATCTCACTCACTACATCTCGCTCACTACATCTCACCTCTACATCTCACTCACTACATCTCACTACATCTCCCTCACTACACCTCCTCCCTACATCTTACTCACATCTCACTAACTACATCTCTCTCACTACATCTCATTTACTACAACTTACTCCCTACATCTCACTCTACATCTCGCTCACTACATCTCACTCACTACAACTTACTCCCTACATCTCACTCTCTACATCTCACTCACTACATCTCACTCACTACAACTCACTCCCTACATCTCACTCTACATCTCACTCACTACATCTCATTTACTACATCTCACTCACTACAACTCACCCCTAAATCTCACTCTTTACATCTCGCTCACTACACTTCGCTCACTACATCTCACTCTCTACATATCGCTCACTACATCTCACTCACCACATCTCACTCATTACAACTCACTCCCTACATCTCACTCTCTACATTTCACTCCACATCTCACTCACTACAACTTACTCCCTACATCTCACTCACTACAACTTACTCCCTACATCTCACCCACTACAACTTACTCCCCACATCTCACTCACTACATCTCACTCACCACATCTCACTCATTACAACTCACTCCCTACATCTCACTCTCTACATTTCACTCTCCACATCTCACTCACTACAACTTACTCCCTACATCTCACTCACTACAACTTACTCCCTACATCTCTCTCACTACATCTCACTCTACATCTCATTCACTACAACTTACTCCCCACATCTCACTCACTACATCTCACTTCCTACATCTCGCTCACTACATCTCGTTTACTACATCTCACTCACTACATCCCACTCTACATCTCACCCACTACATCTCACTTCCCACATCTCACCACATCTCACTCACTACATCTCACTCACTACAACCTACTCCCTACATCTCACTCACTACAACTTACTCCCTACATCTCACCCACTACATCTCACTTCCCACATCTCACTCCCTACATCTCGCTCACTACATCTCACTCACTACATCTCACTTCCTACATCTCACTCCCTACCTCTCACTCACTACAACTTACTCCTTACATCTCACTTACTACATCTCAATCCCTACATCTCGCTCACTACATCTCACTCTCTACATCTCACTCACTACATCTCACTCCCTACAACTTACTCTTTACATCTCACTCTCTACATCTCACTACCCACATCTCAATGACTACATCTTACTCCCTACACCTCACTCACTACAACTTACTCCCTGCATCTCACTCACTAAAACTTACTCCCTACATCTCAATCCCTACATCTCACTCACTACATCTCACTCCCTACATCTCGCTCACTACATCTCACTCTACATCTCACTCACTACAACTTACTCCTTACATCCCACTCACTACATCTCACTCCCTACATCTCGCTCACTACATCTCACTCACTACATTTCACTTCCTACATCTCACTCACTACATCTCACTCCCTACAACTTACTCCTTACATCTCACTCTCTACATCTCACTACCCACATCTCAATGACTACATCTTACTCCCTACACCTCATTTACTACAACTTACTCCCTACATCTCACTACCACATCTCACTCTCTACATCTCACTACCGACATCTCACTCACTAAATTTCACTCTACATCTCGCTCACTACCTTTACTCACTACATCTTACTCCCTACATCTCACTCACTACATCCCACTCTCTACATATCGCTCACTACATCTAACTCCCTACATCTCGCTCCCTACATCTCACAACCTTCATTTCACTCACTACATCTTACTCACTACATCTCGCTCTCTATATCTCACTCCCTACATCTCGCTCACTACATCTCACTCCCTACAGCTCACTCCTTGTGTCTCAGACATTACTTCCTTTTTTCTATGTATTGCTCCCTATGTCTTGATCCCTGTTCCTCATCCTCTGTTTCTTACTCACTACATCCTGCTCCCTACGTTGCTCCCTCTGGGGTCTCCAGGGTGCTCAAATCAACATCTATCACCTAATTACTGACACAATTTCAGTTGCGTCTATTTCACGCCTGACTAAAGCACTCACAGAGCAGCTGAGCTCCACACACATACACACACACACACACACACACACACACACACACACACCTATTACATTAATTAAGTGAATCATATGTGTCCTGTCACTAATTTGACTCTTGGGAGTAAATGAGGTTCAAAGGTTACATGATACTTATAGAGTGAAGGAGTCCCCCTATGAATGTGCCCTATTTCCTACTTAGGGAACCTTACAAAACCTTACTATAATGCACTACATCAGACTATATCACACGACACTATACTATACTTTACAATTCTATACTATAATATACTATACTACACTATACTGTAATAAAGTACACCACACTATACTACACTATACTACACTATACTACACTACACTACACTACACTATAATACACTACACTATACTATACTACACTACACTACACTACACTATACTACACTACACTGTAAAAAAGTACAGTACACTACACTATACTGTAATAAAGTACACTACACTATACTACACTATACCATACTACAATATACTACACTACATTATACTACACTATACTATACTACACTATACTATACTATACTATACTACACTATACTACACTACACTGCACTATACTACACTATACTACACTACACTATACTACACTATACTACACTACACTACACTATACTGTAATAAAGTACACTATATTATAATATACTATATTAATGATAGGGATTGTGCAGGATTAGAATATGCAAATTGATCATATTTTTATTTATAAGAAACAATACTAACCCACACATTGAACCTGTGTCTTTACAAATTGAAGTTTTCCTGTTTGCTTGTTTATTCTGTATTAATTCTAAGGACCGCCTCAGCGTCTACTGTTTTTTCATGTGACTGAAGACAAATTACCCTAAGAAATCAAGTCATGTGACCTTTATTTATAATTTATATAGAACACGGTGAAGTGCAGGGGTAATATATCAAATTTAAATAAATCAATTATTCAGTCGAGCAAACAGAAGCTAACTTTTACACAGTGTTTTATTTCATCGTTTATGATTAAAAGTCATTAAAGTGTTGTGGTTAAAGGCTTTTATACTGTATTTACCTGTTAATGTAAATCAATCAATCAATCAATCAATTTAATCTATGATCAATAAAATAAATATTTTATATGTCTTAGAATGAACTAAAATAAAACATTAGTAGAAAAGTACACATAGACACAGATACTGATGTTTTAAAAGATTTTGGTAAAAACTAAACTTCTGACTGCACTTTTTTACTCAAGTTAGAGTAAAGAAGTTTGTGCTCCGACATGTTCTTCAGTAAAAACTAATGATTATTACTACCTGTTTTAGTGTCACGCTGGAAACTGAACCTCACATCATATTAATATACAAGAATTTAAAATGTTGTTTTCTAATGAATGTATTCAGGCTGAACATTCACCATATAGAACACAAGCAGAGAAGAGATGATGATGATCAGGTGATCAGGAACGTCTCTTTTCTCATCACTGACTCCCTCTGTCTCATCCACGTTAACCCCAGACTTCTGCCTGCTCAAACTGAGCTTCAGAAACTAGTCTACATCTGTGGTGTGAGAGAGAGACAGGAAATGATCCACCAGTGAAAAATCTATCAAAAGCAGCAGAATGGCATGAAACAGGTTGAAGAAATGGGAAGAAAAAATATTGATCATGTCACTTCAAAGATTAAAACTAAAGTAACGAGTCTGATTTGAAAATGTAAGAAGTAGAAAAAATACAGATATTTGTGTAAAAATGTAATTAGTGAAAGTAAAAAGTCTGAAAAATAAAAAGTAAAGTAAAAAACTGATACCAGAAAATCTAATTAAATACACTTATAAAGTATTTGTTTTTCATTAATTCCCTCCTCTGATTATATATATATATATATATATATATATATATATATATATATATATATATATATTAAGTATGTTCTTTATGTTTACATTTGTACATGTTTTTCCATGTTTTTCTGTTACGAGTCCCCATTGTGACGCCAAATAAGTTATTACTTATTCATATCTGCGTGGGTTTTTTTTCAGGCAGTGTGTTTAGCCTAATTTACCCTTTTGTGAATTCTCAGTGTTGACACTAAGTGTGCTAGTCTGCGTGTAAACACGATGCGAGAGTGGGTCAGTGTTAATCACTGGGTCAATCAGGAGCAGCTGGGAAACCAGACTCAGTAATCGTGAATAACTTTGACCTCTGAGTGACCTGGAAGGGAAAACAGAGAGAGAAACAGAGAGCTGAAGTGTGTGTGTGTGTGTGTGTGTGTGGTGGGGGCAGAACAGTGGGGTGGGGTTGCTAGCAGGTGCACTGGTGTAATGGAGCAGTGTTTCAATTCCACCCCCCATTTTTAAAGAGGAAACGATCACTATAACCTACACTGCGCTACCCAGGCGGATAAAAGCGACCCGTTCACTTTCTTGGCATTCAGAGTCGGCTTTTACAAGTCCGTGACAGCCCTGGGAAACGTCTGGTGTCTAAATAGAGCCGGTTCCCTGAGTGCCGTTAAGGAGAAACAAATTGCGTCCCACTTCAGTAAAACACAGATAGCGCAGAAAGTCCTGGTGTTGTAGGCCGTTGTTGTTGTAAAGGAGAAGGAGAAGAAGGAGGAGTGAAGGAAGTGGATTTGTTTCTTTCACGGCCCTGGGGTCGAGTTCGCTTTCTTTTGTTCTAATCCCCCCCACCTCGCTCGGTCGTGTCCGAGTCCCGTGTAGCGTGTCTGACCTGGGCGGTTAAGTAGCTCAGGTGCCTCGGACATTCTCTGAGATTAAAGGCCAAAGAATCTGGCCAAAGAAAAAAGAGAGAGAGGGAAAGAAAGAGAGAGAGGGAGACAGAGGGAGAGAGGGTTCAAGAAACAAAGAGCGAGCAGGAGTAAGAGAGTTGAGTAAAGAAAGCAGCGTATGAAAGGACGTCTTGTCAAGAAGCAGGGAAGCAAAACGTCCCCCTTCCAACGCCATCCCTCCATCCTTCCATCCTGCTTCTTTTTCTCCTCCAGGCCTCGAGGCATGTCCTCATCAACGTCATGACAAGAACGAGGCATTCAGCGGCCATGTTTCATTCACCCCCGGCCACAAAAGGCTCTCGTTAGAGGCCATGTAGCTATGAGGGACACGTTAAAGGGCAGCATTGCTCAGTGAACAAACCTTTCACTCAACACTCACCCTTAAAAACCTGCATAACTTCTTTATGCACACTTATAATAGCAGTGTCCAGAACCCCCTTAACACAACTATTAGGACATTTTTAGGACACAGGACTTCTCCACCTATATGTGCGTCTTCCCAAAACTCGTCCTGCAGTTATAGCAGATGTCTTTAGATGCTGCATGAAAATTATTCAATTCTTTTTACTATCAGTCACTATTACAATATGGCTTGATATAATTGTCTTGTAGGTTTATATCGGGTGATATGAAAGGCTAATGCAGGTGTCATGTAGATCTATGACCACCCCTTTTATTAGTATTAATGCAGATTTTATTCCACTAGCCAATTTTAGAATATTTTTTATATAAATGTTTAAATACCTAAGTGTATGTCAGGGTTTATAAATCTCTAATGTACAGTAGGTGTCATGTAGCTCTATGTGCCCTTTATATTAGTGTTAATGAAGACTGTATACCATCAAGCTCTGTTTTTATAATTGTTCACATATGTATGTTTATTGCAGGAGCTACAAAGGGCTAATGTAGGTGTCATGTAGCCCTATGACCTCCCTTTAAGTAGTATTGATAAAGACTTATACAGGAGTCACGTAGCTCTATGAACACCATTATGCATATGCTCCCACCATCTTTACCCCAGTTTGGCCATTATAAGCAGGTTTATGCCATGTCATGGCTTAGAGTATGTATGTGTTATGAAGCCCTATGAACACTGCATTTCAGAATGAAATTAAACCTGAAGAGTGCATTATTCTTTATCAATATTAAACCAGGCCTTGAATCGTACCATTACAACAACCAGTGAAGGAAAAAAGATCCTCTTTCATGTTTTTATCCCGAGTTCTCCGTGAGACAACGGCGCAATTGAGGTTGTCATCAAACAACGACATATTTCTTTTCTTCCCTCTGAAATTCCCCTCCTCGTATCATTTCTTTGCACAGAGAGAGTAATTTGTCTGTCATGGCCCCTCAGAGGGCTGGAGCTCCCTCTCTGCTGGCCGCCATTAAACTGACAGCGACGTTATTAGAGCAGAAAACCGAGCCAAACCTGCCATGAATTTACCCAGTGTGTGGACCTTCGGGTAGGGCTTTTTTTTTTGTTCTCCCAGTAATTAATTTGATAAATATATTAATTATGAATAAGGGTTGATGTTCAGATGGTCCTGCGTCCAGCCCGAGCGGGCGGCATTTCGCTGAGGGTTGTGATAAGTCGGCTCTTTGTTAAGCGGCCGATCGGATTTCGGCGCTCCTGTCATCTCTTTCGCCGCACGCGCTCTTATCACCGCATGCGCCACTCAGCACCCCATTTCCTCTCTGTTGTAATTAAATGGAGGGGCTTTCTGACTGCAAGTGGCCCGTTTTACACACCAGTCTCCTGGATTTCTGTGTGTGCATATGCATGCTTATGTAGTTATAATGAAGGGTTTATAAAGGGCATGAATTTCCCCTTTGCATCATGTTACTACAGACTTTATGACGATGAATACCCCTATGTAGTTTTTATGTCAGTTTGAAATAAAGTATTTGTTGCCATATAATAAATCAGACACTTTGTGACACTTAATAGCTTGTGATAGACTGTAATACATGACAGAACGTCTTCATAGTGCTTAAGTAGTTGTAATAAAGGGCTTATGCTCCTGTGCAGCCTTGCATTAGTTATAATTAAGAGCTTATGTACACTCTAGGGCCAAAAGACCGAAGACACCTGACCATAAGATTGCTATGTGCTTCTTTTTGAACATCCAATTTCACATTTAGTCTCCATTTCCTGGAGGGCAACTCTTCTGGGAAGATGTTCCACTAGATTCAGTGGAGATTTATTCAGCTACAAGTGTGTTAATAAAGTCAGGAACTGATGTAGGTAAGAAGGTGAGGAGGTTCCTGGGGTGCAGTCAGTGTTCACATTAATTCATGTTCAAAAAGGTATAGATGTATTATAGCAGGAGATGTTCTACTCCAACCCAATCTTCATGGAGCAGGCTTTGTGCACAAACATCATGCTGAAACAGGTTTGGGCCTCCAAGTTCAACTAAAGGCAACAGTTCATGATCTAGCAATTAAAATACGTCTGATACAATTGTGGGAAGCGTTTGGGGAAGAACCACATATGTTGCGTTGTAGTATGTGTGTGTGTGTGTGTGTGTGTGTGTGTGTGTGTGTGTGTGTGTATAATTGTGTAAAAGTATATGTGTATGTAGAGTAAATGTATGTGTTTGTTGGAACAGCTGAGCTTCTAGCCTGAGCTTCTTCTGCCCTCTGTAGGACACAGTGAAGAACTGAAGGAGATGAAATTACACATATTCTTACTTTGTTAAATACATACCTTTTTTTTGCATTAAATTCATATGACAAACCAACATCTCGTGTTAAATATCTAGCAGTGTAAATGTAAAGACAAAAATCTTTCATAAAATAAAATAAAAAATTAATTAGAAAAAGCACATTTTAGAAGAAAATTATTAATGAAATTTAAATTACATAAAAAATGTAAAAAAGCAATCCCTTATAACAGATATTAGAAAGTATTATGTGTAAAAGTCAAGAAGGTCAAATGAAAAAGGAACGCAAATGAATTAATAACACTAATAGCGCTATTAATAATAATAATATTGATTATTTTTATTGATTTATTTAATCCATTAATTTATTTGTATAATCGCGGTGTAGACCACATCACGTCCACAAAGTGAGCTAGCATACAAGCAAATAAATTAGCTGGCTAGCTAGGTTAGCTTCTTCTTCTTCTCAATCACGCCTCCCTCACCGTGTCTCCAAAATGTCCTACATGTGCTGTTTCTCTAACAAACTCGTTTCTAAACTAGTGAGGTAAGGCTAGCTAGGCTAGCTACTGGGGGAATTTCAAAATTTGCACAATTATGCATATTCGTATATATTTAAAGATATTTATTATGAGCGTGAATGTGTAGAGTCGGCGTAACACATTTAATTTCCGATGTAAATCCGTGATGTTCATCAGCCAGGCGTGTTGGAGAAAACCAGGACAGGAAGCAGAGTCTGATCCCTGCATTTTCATCATTTAGTGATGATGATGATGATGATGATGATGATGATACCGGCCGGAGACTTAAGAAGGAGAATTAAGCGCTTCATCTCATGCTCACGTCAACGCCGTGCTCCGATCCAAGAGGAAACTGTGGGCCTTTTGTGCGTCTTGTCGTTACTCTGCCCTCATTACGCTCACAAGTATGGAAAATATTCCACCTCTTTTGAAGTTCCTGATCAAATGGAGATGCTCGATTCACGACAAAAAGTAAATCAGAGAGCAAAGCGCAGAGATTTGGCTCTTGGGATTAGAAAAACCCTATAAGGTGATGAAAGAGGAGCATCGCTCTCACAGCTACCTGAATCACGCTCATGGGAAATTCACCGCTGTGGAAGTGTGGATCAGTCGTGATGATGCTCATGAGACAACTATAAAATTATATTTTGGGTTAAAAAACATCTGATGTGAACATTGCTCCTCTGCATCAATTCTCTAATCCACTTACAGCTCATCAAATCTATATTGTTTATCCAAAAGTCTGACGCTGACTGCACCCCAGGACTCCTCACTTCCTCACCTACACTACATCAGTTCCTAACTCTACTAACACACAAAATCTGGTGGAACATCTTCCCAGAAGAGTGGAGAACATTATAACAGTAAATGAAGACTAAATGTGGAATGGGATGTTCAAAAAGAAGCACATAGTAAACTTATGGTCAGGTGTCTTCTGGACATCTAGAGTACCTCAGGCTGAGCAACACACATATATATCATTTATTATTATTATTATTATTATTATTATTATTATTATTATTATTATTATTATTATTCTTTTTTGCATAATTGTGTTTTGTATAATTGTTGTTTTAATTGAATTTCTTTGCATTTAAACATTTTTATATACACTTATTTTTCTTCAAAAGTAATGAAGCGTTTTTTTTTTTTTAATCTAAATACAATTTACACATTTTAGCCACAAATTTGCATTTAAAAAAAAAATTATAGGGGTTTTTTCAACTTTAAATTTTTCAGTGTATGAGTGCCGTTCTGACAGTTCTGAACCTTTTCCTTCAAGCACTGAGGATATTTCCTCTCCGTTCCATCTAGGAAACGTTTAGCAAGAAGGTTCCTCAGACAGACAGACAGACAGACAGACAGACAGGCAGACAGAGAGAGAGAGAGAGAGAGAGAGAGAGAGAGAGAGAGAGAGAGAGAGAGAGGAAATGATCAGGACTGCTTTAGTTTGTGATCTAACGTTGGCCTGTAAGCGGATTGAGGACCTGAAGCAGCTCAGGAAGCCTCAGCTCGACGTGATTGGGCGGGGGAGTGATGACAGGCGGCTCTATCTGCCAATCTGGCGTCGGATCGTGTTGCAGGTGCAGGCCGAGGAGACGTGAGCTTCTCACTCAGCGAGGCGTCATTTACAGTTCGCCATGAACCTCTTTCATGTACATGTACAGTCTGAGTGCCGCCGGCCGCCACCATCACCAGCCCCGCCCATTACCAGTGACACGGCTGACCATTCCCTCTCTCTCTCTCTCTCTCTCTCTCTCTCTCTCTCTCTCTGTCCCTCTCTTCCTCTCTCTGTCTCTCCTCAATTATTTCTCTCTCAGCAAAAGAAAAATGGAGATATAAAATGACAATGTGGCAATTTGGAGCCATTTGTGGTGAAATGGATACACAGGCCTCATGGGGGAAAGGCGAGAGCATGATTGCTCCGGCTCGCTTGGCTCCCGGGGGCCCGGGAAGTGATTTTAAAACATTTAGATGAATAGAACGTGTGTGTGTGTGTGTGGGGAGGATTTCTGGAATGTCCAGTGCTTGTGGAAAGGCACCTGGATAAAGTTTTTTTTTTCATTAAAATAATGTGTGTGATTGTGTGTGTGTGTGTAGTTTAGAAAAGTTGAAGGTGAAAATGTATAATTGTTGTGCAAATATCGTTCAAATTGTCCGTATTGTGGGACACATTTACTGATACACCCTGTAGACACACATATTATACACTATAATCTATACAGATATATACAATGTTTTTATTGACACGCCGTTGGATTGTGATTGGTCAGGTGTTAATTAATTCCTAGATGACTTTATCGTTTCTATAGCAACAGTTTGTTTAATTGGACATGTCCAGCAGACGTGCCACCTAAACCATTTAAAACAATGCAAGAGCTGATTAGACTCGGGGCACTTTACAAAAACAACAGGAACGATGCCTAGCCTGCATAAATCCTCTCTGTTCTGCTCAACTTCACCCCCAGGTGTTTGTGACGGTATGTGAGATGATACTCAAGCTAACAAGCTAGGTATGTGTATAGACCATGCATCTTGGAGACCAAATGGATCCTCACTACTGGATGTTACACACCATCAAAGGTTGAAGATGTTATCTTCTCACGTCTAAATCAGAACCGAATAGCAGTCATGCAAATCTTCTAATGATGCTGCTTTTACACCAATTTGTCAATTACTAGAAATACTGAGCTTCCTAAAAGTGCGTGAACGGAAAAAAGGGTTTTGAATTTTTTTATAGAAGACCAAACAAAGTAAATAAACTCTAAAGGTTGTAGGAGTGGAACTGAATGCCGTTTATGCCATCGAGTGCCATTTAAAGGTAAGGTTTGTGTTTATTTAAGCTCCAACATCATGCAGCTGGTGATACTCCTGTTCTGGTGAAGGTCACCCAATGCAAGATTTGACCCCAGTGCAAGGTCACCCCAGCCCACAGAAACATAGATGACTCCACTACAGAGCAATCCAAACACCCAAAGCTTGCCTTTATCACATTTATCTACCCAAATATATATCACATGTATCTCAAATGAAATACAAACAATAAACATAGCACAGGAATACCACCGCGGTACAATTCTGCTCTCTGTCTCCATCTGGTGGCATAAACCAAACTAGCAGTCTGTCTGTGGCTCTCTGTCTCCCTCTGCTGGTGGCTGCGTGCATCTGAGTCGAAAACTGATTGTGTTGTGTTTAATCTTTTCCCTTTTGTTTGTTTACTGTTGGTCAACACTGTTTGAAGGTGTTTCCTGATTTTATTTCAGAATTTGTTTTTGTGCTTTGATTGATATTTCCAATTAACTTGTTATCTTAGAGATTGTATTACTACTTCAGGTCATTTCTGTAGGAGGAAATAGCATTTGACCATTTTTATTATAATCTGAATGTGTCACAGATTAATAGCGTAAAACTTCTGACAAATTTTAATTTGTGTGTCTGCTTTTGACTGTCGTACAGTCTGACGTTATGATGATTATAAGATCCTACAATGTAACATGGACAACATGTTCGTACAGTCTGACAAAAATCGCACAGTGTGAAGTAACTATTCTAATCCTAGAGATGGCTGCAATATCTTTTGGGCAATACTGCTATAATATAAATGAGCAGCCAACCAATAGCCTTCTGGCAGAGGCTCTCTGACTCATGCAGGAACTGGCAGAGACCAGACTAAAAGCAGCCAGAGGTCTTTAAAGGGTTGTATTAGATCGGCATGTGACTCAAATTTTGTGTAACTCCAGTGTAACCCTCTTGCTGAAGCCATCTTGCTGGCTGCAGACCACATGCTGCTTTCTCTGTCCACTCCACAGAATGAATTTGAAGCTGGTGCACATTGTGCGATTTTGGCCAGGATTTAGTCTGAGATTAATTTTAATATTTGTAAAGTTGATCTCAGACGACTAAATCCTGGCTAAAATCGCACAATCCAACCCTCACCTCTGTCAAGCCAATGGATGATGTTCTGCTTAGGCAAAGTTTGTTGTATAAATGCTAAACAGATGTGGCGCACTTTAATGTGCAATGAGGCATCCATGCAAAGCGTTTAAACAAAGTACCAAAGCCAATGACTTGCTGATGCTCAGAAAGTAATGCACTGGAAAGTAAAAGTACAGATTTGCATTTTATTTTTTTATTTTGAGTAAACCCGCCCTCTGTGCGCATGCTACTATACTGCTGCTCTTTGCATTTTTTGATAATAATTAAAAACAAAAGCCAAAAAACAACCCAGAATACATACAACTTATTATTATTATAAAAACAAAATGAGCGTATCTTAGCAGCGGAGGGGGGCGCTATTTCAGGGGTGCACAGTATACCTGGAATATGTATTTTTTTATATTAAAAAAAAATTGTTGTTATTAATTTAATGCATTGTGTGTTGTGGTGTTGATCAGGTAGTAAAATCAGGGAGTTGTCTATGGACATTATAGGGTCTTGAAAGGGAGATGAATCACCTGGGATAAAGAGCAGTTTAGTTTTGCAGGGATTAAGCTTCAGCTGCCTTCCACAGTGAGTTATGAAGCAAAGCTGCATTCTACAATGAATAGTTATAAAGAAATTCGGGAAAATTAATCCAAATTAAACCTTCTAAGTAACACTATGCCATACAGCTTGTCCAGGACAGACCATAACTCACCTCGCCTACTGACACCCTCAAACACTGCAGCTACTCGTTACACAACACACAGGTGATACGAGGTAACTTTTGATTGGGGATCTGTTGGACACGGTGCACTGCAGGAAGGTTTACATGCAAAGATTTTACTCAAACCAGCAAACGCCTCATTTAGCTTGCAAATTCTGTGCTTCATAAAGACTTTCTTTTCTGTTTATAGGGAAATTCAACCCTGAAGGACATTTTTAAGCACTTGTTTGTATGTTTGTTCTTAGTTTAAGATTGGACACATATTGAAAAGGCCCCCAGTCTCATCGCACTCAGACCTAATAATCCATGCCCCCCCGCTCTCTGTGGAGCTACACAATGTTTGTTGGAACCTTATGATAAGAATATGTGCTTTTGAACATCCCATTCCACATATACAGTGCATTCAGAAAGTTTTCAGACCACCTTCAATTTTTCAACTTTGTTATGTTGTAGTCTGATACTACAATCTTTCAGGTTCATTGTTTTTCTCATTAACCCAAACTCAGTAATGAATCAAACCCCATAATGGCAAAGTGAAAGCAGAATTGTAAAAAAAAAAAAGAAATGTCACAAACATAAGTGTTAAAACCCATTGCAACAACACATGGAAATTTGCTCAGGTGCCTCCTGTTTCTCCTGATCATTGCTGAGATGTTTCTCCATCTGTAGATGGGAAATTCACACACCTCTCTATAGCAGGTCTCAATGCAGATCAGAGCAAAAACCAAACCATGGGATCAAAGGAACTGCCGGCAAAGCTCAGAGACAGCATTGTTGCAAGGCACAGATCTGGGGAAGGTTATGAAAAGCTGCTGCTGCACTGGAGATTTCCATGAGTACAATGGCCTCCATAATTCTGTTGCACAACCAGAAATCTTCCAAGAGCTGGTTGCCTGGACAAACTAAGCAATCGCGGAGAAGGGCTTTAGTAAGAGAGGTAACCAAAAACACAATAGTTACTCTGACTGAGCTCTGTGTGGAGATGGGACAATGTTCCAGAAGGACAACCATCACTGCAGCTCTCCACTTAGCTGGGCTTTATGGCAAAGTGGCTAGACTGAAGCCTCTCCTCAGTGCAAAACCCATGAAAGCCTGCTAACAGGCATTTAAAAGACTCTCAGGCTGTGTGGAAAAGGGTTCTCTGCTCTGATGAAAACAAAATGGAACTGTTTGGTTTCAAACTCAACATTGAAGCATGGTGGTGGCAGTATAATCTTGTGGGCTGTTTTTTTTGCAGCAGGGACTCAGAGATAGGTCATGGTTGAGGAAAAGCTAAATGGAGGAAGGTACAGAGATACTCAGTGAAAAAACGTTTCCACAGCACTCGAGACCTCAGTCTGCACATAGCACACAGTCAAAACCTTCAGGACAACTTTGTGTATCTCCTAGTGTGGTCCAGCCAGAGCCCTGATTGAACTCCGCTGAACATCTTTGGAGAGACCTGAAAGTTTCTGCCCACTGATGCTCCCCATCCAACCTGACCTAGCTTGAGAGGATTTGCCATGAAGAATGAGAGAAAATCCCCCAATCCAGGTGTGTAAAGCTTGTTGTGTCATACCCAAAAAGACTTGAGGCTGGAATTACTTCCAAAAATGCTTCAACTAAGTAAAGTGCTCAGTAAAGGGTCTGAATACATGTGATATTTCAGTTTTTAATTTTAATACATTTAAAGTTGGGACACTGTGTAAAATGTACATACAAACAGAATGCTATGATTTGCAAATCTCATACATGTCCTGCACCACCCTCACATACTTCTCTGACACACCAGACTTCCTCATACAATACCACAACTCCTCTCTCCACCCTGTCGTACGCTTTCTCTAAATCCACAAACACACAATGCAACTCCTTCTGTCCTTCTCTATACTTCTCCATCAACATTCTCAAAGCAAATAATGCGTCTGTGGTACTCTTCCTCGGCATGAAACCATACTGTTGCTCACAGATGGTCACCTCTTCTCTCAGCCTGGCTTCCACTACTCTTTCCCATAACTTCATTGTGTGACTGATCAACTTTATTCCCCTGTAGTTACTGCAGGCCTGCACATCTCCCTTATGCTTAAAGATCAGTACCAGCACACTCCTTCTCCATTGCTCAGGCATCTTCTCACCTTTTGGAATCTTGATGAACAATCTGGTTAAAAACTCCACTGCATCTCTCCTAAACATCTCCATGCTTCTACTGGTATGTCATCTGGTCCAACCGACTTAAAAAGTGCACGGAATGAAGCAGACGCAAGCTTCTGTTTGTTTATGAACTGCTTTGTCAATTATATGTCTAATATGAAGGCTACTAAGAAGACTAAACACACCTACCGATTGTGTGTTCTTCCCTGCCCCTGCTATATTTTGGGGGGATACACACAGCCTTTGTGTGGCTTGTCTGGGAGTGGAGTATGCAAAGTCAGTTCTCGAGTGACCACCATTTTCACCAAGCTGGACTTGTGTGCATCCAGGAGGGGGATGAGTGGAAGACAGCGTTCAACACTTTCACTGGTCACTATGAGTATCTGGTCATGCTGTCATGCTGTTCAGCCTCACTAATGCCTCTGCAGTTTTTCAAGCCCTGGGGAATGATGTCCCATGAGACATATTAAAACCTCATATCCTTCAGCGTTGGATATCCCAGTGTTCTCAGGTGTTAATGTTTAACAACAGATTAAATAAAAAGGGAGAAGAGTAACCATGACTCACTATACATCATTCTAAAGCTCTGAGCCTCAGGCAGCGATTTCAGATCTCTGTTTTTCAATGAAAAAACATACAAAGAAATGCATTTGCTGAATTTGTGTAAGCAGTACACAACAACAACATGCATAAAAAATGCAGTACTTACACAATGACTGTAATAACGAGTCACAAACACGTCCACTGCTGCTAATCCCAGTTTATTTGGAAAGATGAGGCTCCAGTGAACAACATGCTGTAAAGCATTTCTGCTCCAAACTAACAAAAGTGTTGAAATACTTTTAAATTGGACCACTGACTGTGCCCCGGGCCACCTCACCTCATCTCACCTCACCTAGATTATTACCTGACCTCACCAACAACCTTCTGGTTAAATGAGAACAAATATCTACAAGCAATCTCCAAAGTCTAGTGGAACATCTTTCCAGAAGAGTGGAGGTTATTATAAAAGAACTAGGGACTAAATGTGGAAAGTACATATCAGTTTAATGGTCAGCTGTTTATATAATTTTTTCCATATTTTTGCCATTTAAAAGACCATAATATTGTATTTAAAGATACAAATCTATTTGTGTAGATGAATTTTGGATGGAAAGGTAGAGAAGCAGTTCAGTTCCCATGCTGTAAACAGTAAACACATTGACACATGCATTACTGAACCCTATAAATACAGACAGCACTCCGAGCAAAGCACAGTGAAGAATGGTTTATTGTGAAAGTTTTATTTAGGGAATCGATTTACATAAATGTTCAATTGTAAATATGTGTGTGTGTGTGTGTGTGTGTGTGTGTGTGTGTATGTTTGAATGTGTGTGTGCAAGTTTTACAATGCAGTAGTAAGGAACTGAAAGTCAGAGTTACTCTACATTCATCACATGATTCTACCTGTTTATTTTAAGAGTAACCACAGTGTCCTGTTCATGAAGCTCTAAATGGTTTCCTATTATAATTATACATTTCATATAACCACAATCTCTAACTGTATATTTGACCTCTTCTGCATCTAGGAGGAGCTTACACATGTTCTCAGTGTAACACTTTTCTCCTGACTTCCCAGGTCACATTTTCTATAGCGTATAAGTTATTTTCTCCTTATGAAACACCACTCCATCTGGTTGCTCGATCCATTTCACAGTGATGTTCTCTGCCACCCCATGATCCCTCAGCTTCTGTTTGATCTGAGAAACAGAATCAGATTTTATTTTCTGAAATAATGCAAAACCACATAGAAAGCCAACACCAGAGCCAGGATTACGGTACATAGTGTCTGTACCAGATCATAATGAAGAACTCAAATTCTGGATGCAGGAATGAAAAGAGGAACTATACATAAGGTCTTGTGGAGGATGAGACAAACCTGGTCTAAGATGGCCACCTTTACATCAGGACCCTTCATATTGTCAGTGGATTTTATCTTCAGCCTTATAATTTGCTTTTTTCCTGTGATTTCTGAATGTGGAAAAACCCAAAGACATTTACAAGCACAAATATGAATAAATCAGTTCAACTTCCCTGATAAATAGAGACTGAATAAAACTGGGACTGACCTCTGTAGCAGAAGAAAGGCACAGTGCATCACCAACCTGACTGTTATTTAAAAATCCACAGTTTTCATTCTTCAGCAGGTTGTCAGGTTGTTTATTCAACCAGCTGAGGGTAGAGAACGTGGTATTATCTACCCACTTCCAGGCATCTCTGAACAGACCAATCCAAGCCAAGGGGAAAAATTCTTTTACAGTTGAGTATTCTGTTTGATCTAATGTGTTGGTCAGGTCTGTATAATACTGTCTACAGTAACTCTGAGCTTCACGCCATGACATCCCATCAGAGATATTAATGTACCTCTCAGGGCCAGATTTAGTGTCTGTGAGAAGAAAAAATACATATAACCACACTATTATCAGTTAAATGGATCGTCTCATAAATGAGAAAGAGTACTAAGGTTCAAACATTAGCACAAAACAAGTACTAAATTATTAAACATTTAAACATTAAATACACCAAAGTGCACTTCATATCACAGACACTGACACTTTAGGTCAGCTTGATGAAGTGGTAGCTTAGTGTTTAAGGTTCTGGGTTCCTCATCAGATGGTCAGAGATTCAAGCCCCAGTATTGCCAAATGGACACTCTTGGGGCTCTTGAGCAAGACCCTTAACCATTTCTGCTCCAGGGGTGCTGTATCATGGCTGACCCCAGGCTCCTAACAAGCTGGGATTTGCAAAGAAAGAATTTCAATGTGCTGTAAAGAACATGTGACAAGTAAAAGCCTTGTTCTCTTGATTTTGCTCAAGTTGAAACCGTGCAAATTGCCATGAACTCTTTTCCACTCCATTAGTGAACAGTTGATACAACAATAATTAAATTATAATGAATAAACATTTGGAGTCATCCAGATAGGGATGGGTTCCCTTTTGAGTCTGGTTCCTTTCAAGGTTTGTTATTCATTATGTCTCGGGGAGTTTTTTCTTGCCACTCCCACCACTGGTTTGCTCATTAATATTCATAATCTATTCATTTTTGTAAACCTGTTTTGGGACAATGTTCACTGTTTAATGTGGTATACAAACAACATTTTATTGAATAACAAGGACAAGCCTCTGCTTTATAGAAAAAAAAGCCTGATCTTATACTCTGGTCTTATAATTCTGTAGTCCTGTCAGTCCTCTGAATAACAATGGCATAATTCCAACATTAAATTATCACTACATTCTTTAATACAACTCTATAGTACATTTCTATAAGACCTCCTTCTCTACTGCTATATCAGGGGTGGCCAACCAGTCAGAGACTGAGAGCCACATTTTTGACTGTGTTACCGCAAAGAGCCACATCATACACATGGGCACACATGAACATCACCCATCCCTTCCTCTTACACACACACACACACACACACACACACACACACACACACACACACACACACACACCTCTGCTCAGCCAGATTTATTGTAAATGTCACACATCAACATAATGACAGAAATTGACTCCTACAGGAAGACCAAAGGACAGTCATTTTCAACAATGAACATTGTGTGCACTGTCTCACACACACAAACTCTGTTTAACCAAGTCCACAAACAAAAATATAATAATTTACAATAGCGTTTTTCTTTTACTATGCATGTTACTTAGTGGGACTTTTGGCATTCCTTGCCTTAAACAATCCCCTTCAAATCTGCCTCGTATTCCGTTGTTGCCACTCGAAGCAATTCTTTCACGTGTGTGTCAGTCAGAACAGATCGATGCTTTGATTTCACGTGTTTCAGGGTAGAAAACACAGACTTTGTGTTTTTTTTAATGGGGGGGCAATTAATTTTTACAAGGGGCCACATGAGAAACCTGAATTGTGTCAGAGGGCCACACCAACGATAATATTTTAGGGATGCACCGAAATGAAAATTCAATTCAAATGACAATGAATTCCATAATTTTTGTGTTATGCATTTTGCCTTGGCACCATCACTGGAAAACTTTCCTGCCTTTTCAAAAACGTCCTCTACAGACGGAGTGCGCATGCTCGGATTGACTTTACTTTTCTGCGCCGCGTTCTTCTCATATTTAGAAGGCAATCGGGATGTTTGGATTTCAGGTGATAAATTAAACCCGATTTGGAGAAACTCTTTGCTACACCCCCTCTTGAAATTTCAGCATTGCATGTTTTGAAAATCGCTCTCCGCACACCGCACACATGTTGCTCTTATCCAGATAACCGTGTGCTGCTGCGCTTTTTTATTGCGTCATTACAATTGTGTTTCTGCCGTGTTGTTTTTGTTGTTTAGGGATTTCCGAAAATTCTCGGTGCATCCCTGTAATTTATGATTGGCCTCATGCCAAGGTCTGATATACCGCAAAGTTTCCCAGTAGGGGTAAGCTCATTTAATTCTTAAAAATACCGTATTGAACTTAAGCAAAGCGAAGACGCACATTAAAAATCAAACACACAAAAATCGATATGAATGTAAGAGCCGCATGAAACCAGCCAAAGAGCCGCATGCGGCTCGCGAGCCGCGGGTTGCCCACCCCTGTGCTATAACAACACAAACAATTTATTGTTCCTCACCATCAAAGCAGATAAAGGAATATTTGGTGCTACAGTCTCTATCAATCCAGCCATATGGAGATATCACAATACACTCTTGATGTCCACCAGCATTGTTCGGCTCTCCATTCAACCACATGTTTGTGCTTACAAGTGGCTTGTTTCTAAAGGACCAGCGCCAGCTGTGGATGTCATTGAAGAGACCGAGCCAAGCACTGGACGCAAGTTGGTTTTTCTGAGCTTCCGACAGAAGTCTAACCATGTGGTCATTATTTGGCAAAATTGCATGTGCACCAGTACCCATCACTCTCACAGGTGGTACCACCAAGCCCAAAGTACCAAATCGTTTACAACATCTTTAGACGTGTTCGCTAAAACTAACAGACCCAAATTCCAGGCTGATGATCCTCCTGTGCACAAATCAATCTCCATAAAGATATGGTTTTTGGTATGAGGGTTGAAGCTGAAGATCTTGTCTCTTATACAGAGACCTCCTCAAACTTACTGAAACACCCTACTTTGGGATGAACTGGAATTGGATCCTCTGTACTTTCTCTGTAATCAGTGTCTGATCTATTTTAATCTTGAATGAGCAATAATTCCACACAAACATTCCCAAAATCAAGTGGAAAGCTTTCCCAGGAAAATGGAGCTTATTATAACAACAAACTCATGGGGAAGTTAATCTGCATGCACCGATAGTGATGTAGAGATGGTCAAGGGGCTCAGCCATATGGTATATGTTGCAACATGAATCATGTCTAGTGTCTGAATTAATGCCTTCAAATGAAACGCCACCTAAAGTGGTGACGACAGAGTAATGGGAACTTGCTGTGTTATGTCAGAGTTAGCAATCAGACTGATACTCACCTGAGAGAAGAAGGAGTAAGTACAGAATCTTCATCACTGACGTGGAGTTCAGACGCTAAACAGTAAAAACTGTGTGAGAAGATGAAATTGCCAAAGCCAGAAAAAATGTTGGATGGTTTTAATAGGGTTCTTGCAATAATCTTTCGTGAATCAGTGCTCATTTGTTAATCATTGATATTTCTTTAAACCGTATGTGAACTTTAAATCTAATTAATTTACCAACACTTTGACTACTTCATTAATGTAATGCTTCCTATGGAATGTGATACAGCTCTTCCAACAGAGATGATGGCCTGATGGTAACTCTTACTCTGTGTCTTATTGAATCAGCATCAGGAAATATTTATGGATGAAGATGACAAAAAAAATCAATGGCACCCAAATGCAGACTTGGAGACTTATAATGGAAAGTGAAAGGAATGCTGAACCAACATGGCTACCATTTACTGGAAAAAAGTTCAAAGACAAAAAGAAAATCCTTGAGACAAAAAAAACCAAAAGGGCAAAACTCTAAAAGCATAATCCAAAAGCCTAGGCATGAGCACGAGAAAGAAAAAACAAACAAAGAAGCAAACTTACACTGAGGGAATAGACAGGCATCAAAGCAACAACGCCGACAAACTAACAAAAGACCGGCACAAAAGGCAAGCTACATATGCGGACATGAAAATGAGTCCCAGCTGGAGCACTAGATGCTGGACAATCCCCTTAATCCTGACAACATCTGAACTCTGTACACATTATTTAGAGAGCAAACAGTCGTCTGGAGTGATATCTATCATGGAATGTTCTACCCAGTCACCGCATCGAAATCCTACTGAACTGCTCTGGGATAAACTGGATCTCGAGAAAGAAATCCTCCTACTAGTGAGGAACATCTTTGGCGGGTTTTACAAAAGACACAGCAGAATATTTCAGCTGAACGTTTTGAGGAATGAACTGTACGGATTCTAAAAGTGTGGAAATCTGTTTTTCATGCTAACAGCGAATTTTTCACTTAAAATAATGTGGAACATCTGAACATTTATAGATTGTTTGATCAAAGTAAATCTTTGGACTATTACATTAACGAGTTTTTTAAATAGAAACAAAAGAAACATGCAGGTGTTTATCAAAAACCATAAAACACAATTCATTTTTCACAGACACTGTATATTCTATCATGTAGTTAGCATTAGAAATATTTAAAGTACTAGCACTGTTTTACACTACACAAAAAAGATAAATAACTTTACTGAGCACTGTGCAAATAAACCTGAAGATGCATAACACTTATATATAATATTGAATTCAAAACACTTACTAAAGGGCAGAACGAGTGAAGTATGATACAAAGAAGACAGGAGAAGGATCTGTCCATGTCCCAGCCTTCAGCCTATTTATCCAGAACATTCAGTTCATTTCCTATGCAAAACATCTCATCTTAACGTTCCTCTCATTACTAAAACAGGAGAAACCTTTCATAATAAAATCTCACTATAGATAGTATAAAAAACCTGGCTTTTCCAGGAAGATATGCGTCCTCTTTAAACTGTTCCCACAAATTTGGAAGTATACACAATTGTAAAGAATGTATTTCAGTAAAGTAAAAGATCTGAGAGAAGAGGTGACCATCTGCGAGCAACAGTATGGTTTCATGCCGAGGAAGAGCACCACAGATGCATTATTTGCTTTGAGAATGTTGATGAAGAAGTATAGAGAAGGTCAGAAAGAGTTGCATTGCATGTTTGTGGATTTAGAGAAAGTGTATGACAGGGTGGAGAGAGGAGTTGTGGTATTGTATGAGGAAGTCAGGTGTGTCAGAGAAGTATGTGAGGGTGGTGCAGGACATGTATGAGGACAGTGTGACAGCAGTGAAGTGTGCAGTAGGAACAACAGACTGGTTCAAGGTGGAGGTTGGACTGCATCAAGGATCGTCTCTGAGCCCTTTCTTGTTTGCAGTGGTGATGGACAGATTGAAGGACGAGGTCAGACAGAAGTCTCCGTGGACTATGATGTTTGTGGATGATATTGTGATTAGTGGTGAGGTGGAGATATGCGCTGGAGAGAAGAGGAATGAAAGTCAGTAGGAGTAAGACAGAGTACATGTGTGTGAATGAGAGGGAGGGCAGTGGAGGGGTGCGGTTGCAGGGAGAAGAGGTGGAGAAGGTGGAGGAGTTCAGGTACCTGGGGTCAACAGTGTAAAGTAATGAAGAGTGTGTTAGAGAAGTGAAGAAAAGAGTGCAGGCAGGGTGGAGTGGGTGGAGAAGAGTGATAGCAGGAGTGATTTGTGATAGAAAAGTATCTGTGAGAGTGAAAGGGAAAGTTTTTGTCTAAGGCCATCTAAAAGGTTTATGCATGTGGTGAATGAAGACATGCAGGTTGTTGGAAAGAGAAACAGAAGGTCATTTGCTTCAGTAATTTGTTTAAGACACTCATGTGGATGCTTCACTGCAGTCTGAGCAGTGTGTCTGGTAAACCAGGGAGATTTGCATACATTAAAAACAACTAAAAGGCTGAAGTTTTTTCCCAAACAATGACAAGTGTTAGGATATTATCGCATCCTACTGTGATACACAGTGTTCATTCCTTTAAAGCATTCAACCTGAGATCACTTCATTAATACGTCTCAGAATGAACTGATCTTATGCTGGTGCCTCTTTTTATACTTTGTTCCCCACTCTCTATCCCAGATTCCCTTAGACTTGATTGTTTTCTTTTATGAACTCCCATTAGCTTTTGTTTTTCTTCATTTTGATATCCCCGTATTTCCTGTTTTTTTTACTGATACCTTTATATTTTCACCACTCATCCTGATATATAAGAAAAAATCTCTCTATCTTTGCCGGCACAAACTTTCACACCATTGAACTCAGGCTTCTTTGTGATTCTCCAGTGTGGATTTATATCTTTGTCCTATTCATTACTATGAGTAAGCTTTCCTCGATATTGTTAATTATGTTGGTAACAGAATAATCTTCTGTTAATTTTAATGTTTAGGTGCTTCAGCTGTTTTATTACTGTAACTCTGTACTGTGTGTGTTATTAACAGCCTACTGCCTGCACATGCCTATATGTGACCTCAAACATTTGTCGTTGCTATTTTTCCCACAACCCCTGGCTCCAGCGAGGACTTTATTCATGACCCCACAAGACCTACTGATTACGAACCTACCAGCCCTGTGTACAAATACATCATTCCTTACAGCATGCCTTTGATTAACTTCTTTACTTTACCTTTTATCCTGCGTCATGGTCTTATGTTTATTACATTTTCATTCCCACTATATATATATATATATATATATATATATATATATATATATATTTACATGATTTTTACATGATTTTTGACATTAGTCCCTATTTGCTGTTATAAAATCTCTTTTATAGATTTTAAATTGCTGTTGTAAAATCTCTACTCTTTTGAGATGTTCCACTAGATTTTGAAGTGTGTTTGTGCAGATTCATTCAGCCACCAGGGTGTTAGTAAAGTCGGGTACTGATGTAGGTGAGGTGAAGTGATAAAAACTGAGAGAAACACTATTAAGCAAATAGACTATTGAGGATAATTTAATACATATTCATGAAAAAAAAAATATACTATTAAACTATTAACTATAAAACAGTCAGTGATTCTGATTTGCCAGCAGACAAGGCCTTGCTCTCCATTACAGCCCACCACTATATATATATTAGTGCAACATCGATACTTGCGGGGGTTACGTTCTCTGACCCCTCACACATAACAAAAAATGGCAAGGTTTTGACTCACCCTTTTGATGGTTAATTTTTCAAGGGGAATTGTACATGTACATACTGAAAACTCAACAAAAATTGTGAATTTTTTGTCAGAAATATTTTATTTACTACTTTCAATGAATAATACAATAATCAAACAGTTTTCCAAAAATTGTATGTAATTTATTAGTACAGACTCTGTTTTGAAATGTTACTCCTAACTTTTGAGACTCTTGTGGTTTCTTGCGAACTGTCAGAATTGTCAGAACTATCGAGGTCACGAGTGTCAAGGTTGGGAGTGTCGAGGTTCCACTCTGTCTATATGTCTATATAAAGAATTCAGACCTGAACCCTATTAAGCACAAGTGGAAGGTGGAGAAGATATATATATATACATCATATGGATAAATTTCGTTTACAAGGTCTGCCACTCTTTTGAGATGTTCCCCTAGATTTTGAAGTGTGCTTGTGGAGATGTGTGGAGATTCATTCATTGGGTTTTAAACTGACCTGTCTGCAGTCTAGACCTTTCACCATCTGAAAACATTTGGTGCATTATAAAAAAAAAAAAAAAAACAACGAAGGAAACACAGAACTGTTGATCAGCCAGAATCCTGTTTCAGACACATATGGGATGACATTCCTCTCTCAAAACTTCAGCAACTGCTCTCCTCAGTTCCCAGATGTATACTGACAGAAGACATGATGCTACACAGTGGGAAACACGGACAACTTTTTAGAGAAGTGTTGCAGCGATCAAATTCAAAATGAACTTATTTTGACTTAGAATTGTAACGATTCTTAGTTCAAACATCTGATATGTTTGTTGTTTTATTGGTAATACAATATAGATTTCTGAGATTTGCAAATTATTGCATTCTGTTTTTAATTAACATTTTGCACAGTTCCAACTTGGTTCTTCATTCATTTACTGTGCAATGCTTTTTATTGTGCTTGTGTGTGTGTGTGTGTGTGTGTGTGTGTGTGTGTGTCCAGCATGATACAGCACTCAGAAAAGAATTCAGATTCATTACATGATTCTACTTGTTACTTTTAATAATGACCACAGTGTCCTGCTCATAAAGATCTGAATGTTTTCCCAATATAACTGTACATTACATATAACCACAATATATGACTATACAATATATTTGACCTCTTCTGCATCTCGGAGGAGTTTACGCATGTTCTCAGGGTAAAACTTCTCTCCTGACTACTGTGGTCTTCTTCATCATCCTATTTGGTTGCTTGATCCATTTCACCGTGATGTTGTCTGCCACCCCATGATCTCTCATCTTCAGCTTGATCTGAGGGACAGAATCAAATTTTATCTCCTGTAAAAATCACAGAAAGTGTTTCTGTACCAAATCGTGATGACAACTGAGGTTCTGGCTGCAAGAATGAAAAGAGGAACTATAAATAAGTTCTTGTGGAAGATGAGACCGACCTGCTCCAAGATGGCTGCTTTTACATCCGAATCCATCATATTGTCAGTGGATTGGATCTTCAGTCTTACAGTTTGCTTTAGTCTTGTAATTTCTGGATGTAGAAAAAGCCAAAGACAATTTTCAACAAAAATTCACAAACATTCAGTCTGATAATTTGAGACTGAATAAAACTGGGACTGACCTCTGTAGCAGAAGAAAGGCATTACGTCTGAGCACAGTGCATCACCAACCTGACTGTTATTTAAAAATCCACAGTTTTCATTATTCAGCCGGTTGTCAGGTTGTTTATCTATCCAGCTGAGGGTAGAGAACGTGGTTTTATCTACCCACATCCAGCTGTCTCTAAACAGACCAATCCAAGCCAAGTTGTAAAATCGCTTTACAGTTGAGTATTCTGTTTGATCTAATGTGTTGGTCAGGTCTGTATAATACTGTCTACAGTAACTCTGAGCTTCATGCCATGACATCCCATCAGAGATATTAATGTATCTCTCAGGGCCAGATTTAGTGTCTGTGAGAAGAAAAAATACATATAACCACACTTTATTATACATTTAAAGTTAAACAAGTGCTAAACATTCAAGCATTAAATCCACCAATGTGCACTTTATGTAACAGACTGTGACACTGGAGCTAAACTTTATGTTGCTCTTTGGTCAATTTAAAATCAGACAGGACAAGACAAGATGAAAGGGCTGTGATTGAGATGGTTTGGACATGTGCAGAGGAGGGACATGGGGTATATCAGTAGGAGAATGCTAAGGATGGAGCTGCCAGGAAGGAGGAAAAGAGGAAGGCCAAGGAGGAGGTTTATGGATGTGGTGAGGGAAGACATGCAGGTAGTTGATTTAAAAGAGACAGATGGAGACGAATGATCTGTTGTGGTGATTAATAATGGGAGCAGCCCAAAAGAAGAAGATAGTGAATAGACATTTGGTGTCATCCAGATAAGAATGAGTTCTCCTTTAAGGTTTATTCACAATGTTTCAGGCGGGTTTTTTTTCAGGTGGTAATTTAAATAAAACAAAATACAATAATTTTAAAATCACATAAACCCATATTTTATTTACAATAGAACATAGAAAACATATCAGATGTTGCAACTGAGAAAATGTTCCATTTAAGGGGGAAAAAGGTCATATTAATTTTGATGGCTGCAACATGTCTCAAAAAAGTTGTGATGGGGCAACAAAAGTCTGGAAAAGTAAGTTTTCTTAAAATTGAACAGTTGGAGAAACAATTACCAACTAATGAGGTTAATTTACAGCAGATCAGTAAGATGAAGCTGGGATCAGATGAATCAAAATTTTAATTTCTATTTGGAAACAATGGAAACCACATTCTCTGGACTAAAGATGAGAGAGAATATTTGGCTTGCTATCAGCACTCAGTTAAAAAAAAGCCACATCTCTGATGGTACAGTATGAGAATAAAATAGTGCCTGTGGAATGGGCAGCTTGCACATTTGGTAAGCCTCCATCAATGATGAATGCTATAGAAGCAACAAATTCTTCCAACAAGAAAGGCCTTAGATATTTGAACAAGGCAAAGCTAACTGCAGACTGCATGACTTTGTTTAATATGAGTCCCAGTGTTGAACTGTCTGCCTGCAGTCTAGACCTTTTACCATTTAAAAACATTTGGTGTACCATGAAATAAAAAATACAACAAAGGAAACCCAGAACTGTTGTGCAGCTTGAATCCTGCATCAGACACATATAGGACAACATTCCTCTCCCAAAACTTCGACCTATTGACAAAAAAGACTAGTGATACTACACAGTATCACTAAACATGGCCCTGTTTCAATCTTTTAGATGTGTTGCAGCCATCAGTTTAAAATGGCCTTTTTTTTTATTTTACATAATCTTAGTTTAAAAATTTGATTTTTTTTTGTTGTTGTTTTATTTGTGAATTATATATATATGGTGCCCTGACTTTTTTTGGAATTTGTTTTCTATTTTTTTGTAAAGCTGATAATGTCCACTGTTCAAGTGCTTTACAAATAAAATAAAATTGAATAACTGACACAAGCCTCTATTTTAGAAAACACTAATCTAGTACCTATTTTATAGTCATGTTAGTCATGTGAATAATAAAGTGCACATTTCCTCTACTAAACCCTCACTACATGCTTTAATACAACTCTATAAAACACTGCTATACTGCTCTAACAAAACAAACCATTTATTGTTACTTACCATCAAAGCACACAAAAGAATTTTTGCTGCTACAGTCTTTATCAGTCCAGCCACCGGAATATATCGCTCCACACTCTTGACGTCCACCGACGTTGTTCGGCTCTCCGCTCGACCACATCCTCGGGCTTCCCAGTGATTTGTTTCTAAACGACCAGCGCCAGCTGCTGGTGTTAATGTAGAGACCAATCCAAGCACTGAATGTGAGATGATCTTTCTGAGAGTCCCACAGAAGTTTATTCATATTCTCATTACTTTTAATAATAGCCAGGTCAGTGTTTGTGGCCTTGCAGTAGGCCTGAGCATCAACCCAATTTCTCCCCTCCGGGATCAGATAGTATTTCAGACGGATTGGCAGGACAATGAGAACAGATCCTGTGGAGGAGTTTTAATGGGTTAAAAAATTCAACACCCCCGACCATTACTTCCAAAACTTATACTAATGAGTCTGAAGCACACAACTGTTTAGATCTTTATACACCTCCACTGAAACTAACAGAAACAAATTCCATCATCAGGATGCTCCTGGGCACAAAGCAAGCTTCATGAAGACATGGTTTTTAGTGTGAGGGGTTGAAGTTGAGGAACGTGAGTGTCCTGAACAGAGCCTTGACCTTCTCAACCCTACTGGGATGAACAGAAATTGGATCCTCTGAACTTTCTCTGTCGCCTGTGTCTGATTTCACTGATGCTATTGGTAATCAGGAATGATCAGTCTTCCTTACAACCACATCCAAAACTATAGTGGAAAGCCTTCACAGAAGAACGTCTACAGGTTATGTATGTAACCCTAGTTCCCTGAGGGAACAAGACGCTGCGTCGCAACAGTTTGGGAATGCAGCGTCTTGTTGCCAAAGGGGAATAAGGGTTACATACATAACAAGACGCTGCATCCCAACAGTTTGGGAACGCTTCCATGTTGTCCACGCTCTGAATCACGTGTGTAATCTGTCCAGTAGAAGGCAGTGGTGACGTCATGACCAGGAAGATATAAAAAGAAGCGCTGCAGGAAAGCTCCCTCATATGTAACCTAGAGACGAGAGTCCAATACCTCCAGACCGACTAGTACCTGACTAGTGTGTATGGGCAAAGCTAGGTCGAAGGACAGAGGGCCACAAGTGGCACTGAGGTCAAGGTTATAGAACCTGACAAAGGTCAGTGAAGTAAACCAGCCCGCAGCATTGCAGATGTCTTGGAGGGACACTCCAGAGGACCAAGTCTTAGAGGATGACACACTCTGGGTTAAATGCACTCTGACCCCGAAAGGAGCGGGGCGACCAGAGGACTCATAGGAGAACGTAATAGCGTCAATAATCCACCTGCTTAGAGTCTGCTTGTTCGCAGGGAGGCCTCTCCTCGAAAGGGCCGTAGCAGACGAGCAGTTGTTCCGACTTCCTCCAATGACTCTTCCTGTGGACATAAGTGTTCAGTGCTCGTACCTGGCACAGCTGGTTCAGCTTCTCCTGATCTGGGGCCTAAAACAGAGGATGATAGAATAGCCCATCTCCCCTTTGTTTTACAGAGGGATGCAGTAGACAAGGGGCTGTGGGGCCATGTTGCTCAAGGGGTTGAGGGGGAGGAGTGCCATGTGAAAGTAACTAGGTTACGTATGTAACCTAGTTCCCTGAGGGAACGAGAGCTGCATCAAAACGCATTCCCCCCGAAAAAAATCTAGTTGTTTAAACAAAATATGCAGAAGAAACAAGAATTTCCATAACATTTGTTGGCCAGTGTAATATTTATTAAAAAAGTGCAAAAGTGCAAACAAAAAAGATAAAAACAAAAACAAATCTCAACCAGATTAAGATGTCATAGACTGTGGAACATAACAGCCATGGAAGACAAACATGAGCAATAGATGTGAAATGTGAGACTTTATGCTAATCAAGGTGGCAAGGAACAGGCATTTCTGGATGCTCCTCAATGGTTCCTCATACTGTAAGATATCAAAAAGTTTTGAGATGAGCTCTGTTTGCATGAAAGTACTTTATTTATCTACGTTTACATGCAATCACCTTTGGATCTTCATCTTCGGGAAGAGGGTGAAGTCTCCAAGAGAGAAATCTTGCGAATAGGGTGGGTGTTTAAGTGAGATCACGTGGATTGATCTCTGACAATCTTCCTGATCTCTCGTCTTCAAGTGTTATTCTTTTTCTCCTGAGGCACAGGTGCTCCTCAAAATGACTTGTTGTCAAACATGTGACGTCAATCATCTCTGTGGCAGATTTGCCCAGTTTGATCTTTGTTCTAACTTTTTGTCCAAAATCACAGATGTGGTAATGCACGTGGTCAGAATAGCACCAGTATACCATTAGTCTTGAAAAGTTTCCATACAAACTCATATATCACGTTCTGACTTTGTAGATATGATAGTGTGTCAGAGTTAGCAATCAAACTGATACTCACCTGAGAAAAGGAGAAGTAAAAGCAGACTCTTCATTACTGACGTGGAACTCAGACTCTAAACGATAAAAAAAACATGAAAAAAGACACACTTTTAGTCCTGATTTAGTCTTATAATTCCCTCCACTCTTCTCGGAAGATGTTCCACTAGATTTTGAAATGTGTGCTTATGGACATTCATGTTCATCAGCCACAAGGGTGTTAATAAAGGCAGGTACTGATGTAGGTGAGGAGACCTGGGGTGCAGTCAGCGTTTACATTTATCCCAAATGTGTTCAGTAGGGATGAGATCAGAGCTCTATAGCAGACCACTCAAAATCTTCCTCTCCAAAGCATATAAACCAGATCTTCAAGGAGCTCACTTTGTCCTGTACAATTGAGTGCCTCCAGTTTTGTGGTAACAGTTTGAAAAAACCCACATATAGCAGAAAAGGTCAGGTGACTCAATACTTTTGGCAATATAGTTTATTATACATACATATATATATATATATATATATATATATATATATATATATATATATATATATATATATAACTGCAATAATCACTCTTAAATCAGTGTTTATTTTTTACTAATGACATTTGATCTCTGATTGTGTGTATCTGCAGCGAATGAATTCTTCATTAACTGAATATTGTATTAATATAAATGGGGATTCAGCTCTCACAAAAGAAATTTAACCTGATGGTATTCTCTCTCTGTGTCCTACTGAACGAGAACCAGGAAGTATTTGTTCATGGAGTCATCAGAAAACTTGTTGTCTGGGTACGTGGGTGTCACCCAAATTTCATAAATGTAAATGTAGGAAGAAAAACAGAAGTAATCTCACTAAAGTCTCTAAAATGAAATAACATTGATCAAAAATTCCTAGAATCAATCACAGCATCACATTTCAGCCGACCTGAACCAAATCAACTGATCCAACCCTGACCACAGAAACTCATATTTTTCATGCATAAATACATTTAGATCCAGTCGAAATGTAAAGGCTTTGAATTGACTTAATCAAACTTAGGATGGAGACCAGGAGAGAAGATGTGATCAGACTCCCTCACCCCCACAGTCACACATAGAAGTGGGAGCTTAATGGGTTGGGGTGGTTTTGTTCTGGAAAGTAAAAGGAATCCTGAACCCACATGGTTCCCATTCCATACTTCAACACATGCAGTTCTGTCTAGACTGCTGCGTATTGTCTTGTATTCTGAAGTCTGTTACTATGAGCTGCAGTCCAGATGGAACTTCATGGTGTTGAAGTATGAAATGGTAGCCATGTTGATTAGGTATTTCTTTTTACAAAGCGTACGTCCAAGCTGTCTGGAGGGATAGCTATCATTGAATGACCTGCCGAGTCACTGCACCTAAATTCTATTGAACTGCTTTGGGATTAAGTGGATCACAAAAATAAATTTCCAAATAGTGAAGAACATCAGTGAGTTTTACAAAGAGGCACAGCAAAGCATTTCCTCTTAAAGTTTAGAGAAACAAAGTGTCCGGATGCTGAGACTGTAAATCTGTTCTTCAAGCTAAAAGAGGATTTATCAATGAAAATACTGTGAAAAATCTGGAAATAAAGATTTGTTTGATCAAAGTAAATCTACAGACATTTACATTACAGTGTGCGTTGTATTAAACCAAAAGAAACATGCAGGTGTGTCTCTCAAACACCATAAAACATTCGGCTTTAACACACTTTTCACAGGAACTTTTGTTGGTAAGTGAAGTGGTTGTATAACTTTGATCACTTTAATATAAAATAACAATAAAAATCAATATCAATCAGACAAATAAAACATTTTCTATTTATATTGTCCACCAAAATAAACACTGTAGTAAACTAAATTAAATAACATGAACACAGGGATAAATAACTTTGTGTTCAAATAAACGTGAAGGAAAATAAAACTTATTAATAATAAATATATTGAATTATAAACACTTACTGAAGTGCAGAACGAGTGATGTGTGATATAAAGAAGACAGAAGAAGCATGTCCATGTCCCAGCCTTCAGCCTCTTTATTCAGAACACATGCAAAACATCTCATCTCAACCTTCATCTCATGACCAAAAAAGGGAGAATGCTCTCAGATTTAAATCACACTATAGATAGTATAGAGACACGTGACCTTCCCAGCCAGATGTGGTTCTTCACCAAACTGTTAGTACAAAGTTGAAGACACAAAATTGTGTAGGACGTCTTTTGATGCAGTAACATTACATTTTGCATTCACTTGAACTTGGAGACCCAAACCTGTTCCAGCATGACAATACCCCTGTGCACAAAGCAGCTCCATGAAGATCTGCTTTCCATGGGTTGGAGTGGAAGATCTCCTGCTTTAGAGCTCTAATACTATTAAACATGAATGAATGTGAACACTGACTGCAGCCCAGGTCTCCTCACCTTCTCACCTACATCACTACCTGACTTTACAATCACCCCTGTAGCTGAATTAATCTCCACAAAAATCTAGTGGAACATCTTCCCAGAAGAGTGGAGCTCTTTATAACAGCACATGAAAGTCAGTATTGAATTTTAACTGATTTATATAGGGAGATGGTAGGTCAGTGGTTAAGACGTTGGACTTCTGATCAGAAGGTTCCACCACCACCACCACTAGGCTGCTACCGCTGGACCCTTGAGCACGGCTTTTAACCCTCAACTGCTCAGTTGTATGAATGAGATAATTGCAGGTTGCTCGGGATAAGAGTGTCCACCAAATGCTGTAGATGTAAATTAAAACAAAAAAACAAACAAAATTTTTTAATTCATTTTAAAGATAATTAATATTTATAATTAACATAAAAAAATATATTAATTGAATGTTTTTTCAGAATTAAATTGAACTGCCATATTTATTTAAATTAATTCTTTTAAAACATATCATGAATACATTTAAATTAATAATATATAAAATAAATAAATATATAAAGATTCTTCAAAGACTTTTCTTTTCCTGAGGGAGGGGGCAGGTGGTCTCAGGGGTAACAGGGCAGTAAAGTGCACCTTCAGCACATCACACATTTGAGAGTGAAAGCTAAAGAAGGAAATGAAAATTGTAACTGATACTTTGCGTCAGAAAGTCATTTGCTTTGGTGGTTTGTTTGAGACGCTCGCGTGGACTCTTCAGTGCAGTCGGAGCAGCGTGTCTATTAAACCAGGGAGATTTGCAAACCTTAAAAACATGTAAAAGGCAGGTGTGTTTTTCCAAACGAACACAAGCATTAGGACATTAACACACAATAAAGACAAAGGTTTGTTGACATTAGTTCCCATTTTCTCTTTTAATAACCTCCTGGCAAGATGTTCCACTAGATTTTGTGGAGATTTGTGAAGATTCATTCAGATACGAGGGTGTTAGTAAAGTCAGGTACTGATGGAGGTGAGGAGATCTGGGGTGCAGTCAGTGTTCACATTCATCCCAAATGTGTTCAGTAGGGTTGAGTTCAAAGCTCTATAGCAGGAGATCTTCCACTCCAACCCATGTAAAGCAGATCTTCATGGAGCTGGCTTTGTGCACAAATGTCATGCTGGAACAGATTTGGGTCTCCTAGATCATTGTGTACCTTCAACTTTGTACTAACATTTTGGGGGAAGGACTACATATGACTAGGGAAGTCAGGATTATGGCTATAAAGTGCATGTTTGAATAATTTTTACACAGATGAAGGACTGGTGTGTCTGAAAACATCTGTAATATTAATCATGAAAGGCTGAGAGTGAAAATTAGATTGGGTCGTCTCACAAAGGCCTTCAGAACTCCTCAAGAGTTCCTCAGTCCTGTCCAGCTAATAAACTCTAAATCCTTGAAACACTCTTAAGCCAATTAAACAGTCAGGCACATGGGGGTCACACCCACTCAGAATATGTAGAACTGCTTTTCAATTCTTTCATTAAGGTCTTTCTTTACCACACCGTTCACAGTAACAAAGCAAACCTGATTCCACATACACACAGTTTGAAAGGACTTACGATTATACATTTCCTGATCGATTTACATTTCTGCAGATGCCCCTTATCCAGAGTGACTCACATTTATCGCATTCATACAGTTGAGCAGCTATAGGGTTAAGGGCCTTGCTCAGGGGCCCAGGAGCACCAGATTGGTGTGGTTGGGATTTAAACTCACAATCTTAACATCCAAAGTCCACTATGCTACCACCTCCCCCACTTTTTAAAACACTTGAAAAAGCATTTTTTTTTTTAAAAAACACTCTGCGTCATTTTCAATCGTTTCTCAAATGTTTCTAATTCACACTGAAACATCTGAAAACGTTTACGTTGCTGTGGTGCACATAAATTTCAACCGGCGTCATTTCTGCCCGCCGTTTATTTACTTTATATATTTTTACTCTTTGAAACGTCACGGAAACTAAAAAAAATAAAGCGTCATTGCTTTCTAAAGCATTTTCGTTGATTGGAAACGGCATCTCAGTGTGGACAGAAGACAAAATGTTGAGGAAAAATATGCCTTTTCAAGCGAACGTGTATTGGTGTAGACGAAGCCTAAAAACCTTGTGAAGTAAACGCTCACCTCTCCTTTTTTTACATTTGCATTTACTGTATTTGTCAAACTGCCCGATTCAGAGCAAATTACAATGATATTATTTACACATCAGAGCAGCAAAAGGACCAGGACTTTGCTAAAGAGTGCAGTAGTGGCAGCTTGGTGGTGCTGGGATTTAAATTCATGACCTTCTGCTCTGAAGTCCAACATCTTAACCACTGAGCACCTCAACATACTCTAACCTTCTTGCTTCTAAACCTAAGTATGAATTTTGTACCTTTTTTGCCATTGTTTTCATTCAAATCTGCCTGAACCTCCAGGTGCACCTGTCTCTCACATGACACCAAATATTCAAGCATGTGTACAATCAGTGTTTTATTTTCGTGCACGGTTGAAATATACAGGTTTGACAAATAAAGATGTTTTTATTAGAAGGTTTTTATTCTGAATCTTGGCAGAGATGTGATTTTAGTCACAATAAAGAATTTCAGATGAATATGTAATTTAATAGGAATACTCTGAAGATTGTGAAGAAGTGTGTGATTTCTTCAGAACGTAATCTCTTGGCTCACGTGAGTAATGGCTTCAGTGATGCTGATGGAAACAAATGAATGAGAAATCAACGGAGGTGTTTCATTCCAGATTAAATACTGAACAAGTGAAACTCTTGACCTACCTCTGAACCTCCAAGCCACACTCGCACAGATTCACCAACACCTGCAGGTGAGAACGAGTGACAACAAACTGTACAAAGACAGAGAGTGTTGACATGAGTAAGGATCAAGGAATCACAAAGTTCATTATTAACATGTATCATTAAAAAAGTAACACAGTATGAAATTCTAAATATAAAACTAATAAAATCTTGGGTTATTAGTTTGATTTCAAAAGTAATTCCCGAAGTTCAGTTTTAAGATGTTTTGCATGTTTGCTTTTCCCCACAGTATTTCTGCAGCTCTACAACTGGATGTTTTGGCTCATAACCACAAAACTACTACAAAACAAAAGACTTGCGATGATCTTTCACACCTGCATCGGTGAAAGGGTGCAGGTTATTTGTTGGTACCCTGAGTAGTAAAGACTATAGCAGGGGGCAGAGCTTTCTTTTACAAAGCCCCACAGGAACTGCCTTCCAGTTAGGTTTTAGATTAAGTCTCATGTTCAGGTTACAAACCTATTTGTTTAGTCTAGACTTTTGTAAATAGGTTTTTCTTATGCTAAGTTCACACTGCGATTTTTATAGTCCTTTGCCATTGTTGCTGGTCAGACTGTATGAACATGACACACAAGAAAATAACTCGTCCGAAGTTTTACGTCATCAATCCGTGACGCTCTCCAGACCCGTGTTCTCTCGCTAACGGTAGTTAGCAGCAAACAAAAACAATCTGTAGTGTTCATTTTGTTTGTGACAGGCCTTCAAAATAATAATGTCATACAAACACTCCTTTTCCCTCCATAACTCAATAAGTTTCACTTCTTGTTGTTTTGTCCACTGTTTCGTTTCTACAGTTTCCCTGAGGTGATTTGAAAATGTTGCGCAAATTCACGTGTCTTCAGGTTCAGCACTCCTGTTGGTTTGAAGATCTTCGTAGGAGAAGTCACAATGCAGAAAAGATTCTGATATCTTCTGAGACGGGCAGAATTTTATAGGAGGAAAAATAATTGCAACGGCCATGTTATCAGCTGTCAGTGAACAAACCAGATTGTAAAACAATTTGTAGCCTCGGATTATAGGAATCTTTTAGGATTTTCTAAATTTGTCACAGACGACCAAATTGTGGCCAAAATGGCACAAGGTGAACCTGGCTTTAGGTAAAGGAACAGATCTGGAGGCATCATGGTTATAGTGTTCCAGTGAAGTGGTCTGGATGCATCATCAATTATCTCCCCATGTTCACTCAAGTTTGCTGATGGTGGTGTGGCTGGTGCTTCATGACCCAAAGCTTGATTATGTATGTGTTACTTTCTGGCCCCCACTTTTAGATATGATGTAAAAGGTAGTCTTTCTGGAGACCCTGTTTATGAATGTACATGTCCTTAACCTTTATGCAACAGGAAGTATACCTAATCTTCTTCTTCCCGCTTCTCCTAATATACTTTAATATACCTAATATACTGCATATCTCTCTCTCTCTCTCTCTCTCTCTTGCTACATATGCCCCTGAGCTCCTAGTGATTCCATACTTTTTGGCTCCTCAGACCTGCATAATTCCTTCTCATAATCAATCAGGTCCATTGCCTGAAGATAAATGAGATTACTGATTATAAATCCACTTAGTAACCATGACAAAAGCTTTGAAGTCCCCGTCAGTGAACATTTCATCTTCAAAACAGCAATATTTGTTGTTGAAAATGAGGTCCCCATTTGAGTCTGGTTCCTCTCAAGGTTTCCTACATTCATCATCTTGAGGAGGGTTTCGCTCACCACCATGACCTCTAGCACTGATGCTGGTGTTAAGCATCATATGTACATCACAACATCTGTTTCCTGAAATGTTTCACACAAACAAATAAACAAACACACACCTGAATGCTGAACGTGTACTCATACCTGCTCCTCCTCCCAGTTAAAGAGGATTTTCTTGAAATGCTCAGCCACCACTTTGAGCTCATAGGTACGAGTCACCTCACGTTTTTCAAGTAGAGCTCCTAAAGCTCCAATGCGGTCAGCAATCTTCTGCAGCACCTCATCCATCATCATCCTTTTCTACAAAATGGATATGAATCTATAAATCCTTCTACAGTGATATGTTGCATTATAAAATATAGCTAATTAAATAATAGCCACATTTCTGACATCACTGCTGTTATTATAAATACATTTGAATATATGATGAATGTAGGAAATGGGGGTGGGGTTTAGGACTTTAATGGTGGGGTTTGGACATTGCACATGACCCAAAAAAGGAACATACAGACTAATACAGTGTTGCTTAATTGTAATTGGTCAGAAGGCATTGATAAATGTTCTATAGTTGTTATAGTAACAGCTCATTTGAAGACGTCCGCACATAAACGTGTGCAATAAACATACAATAAACTTTTCTGAAAGAAGATGAATATCTAAAAAGGTATGGAAGGAGTCTCCAGTATCTCAGAGTCTCAGAAATCTGAGTCAGTTGATCGATACAGTGAGTGTGAGAACGGAATTTATTCAGAAATTAAATCTGTACTTAATGCGGTACAGCGAGAGACGGATTACTCACTCTAATCAGATTGTTGTATTGCTTTTCCAGGACCTGACGTTTTTCCGGGTCCTGTTCTTTTGTAATCCTGTTTTCTTGGATTATCAGGGGAACTTCTGCAGCATCTGCTATATCAGACACTGAAGCATTCAGGGGCTGGGACGTGAGGGTCTCGCTGACTGAGTCACCAAGAAATTCACTCAGCATTACCTTCAGCATTCCCTAAATATCACAGAGTATTAGGAAGAATATATTAAATTACACTTAAACACGTATACGAGACATTCTTGTCAACATTTGTGTAATAATACACAATATAACCAAAGATTTGTGAAACAGCTGACAAACATTTCTCTGGGCAGATGTTCTTGTGGTGATTAGTGCTTATTCAGGCACAAGGTTGTTATAAAGTCAGGTAGTGATGGGGGTGAGAAGGTGAGGAGGTCTGGGGTGTGGTCATTGTTCACATTCATACCAAAAGTGTTCAATAGCATTGGAGCTTTATAGAAGAAGATCCTCCACTCCAACCCATGAAAAGCAGATCTTCATGGAGCTGGGTTGTGCACAGGATTGTTA
>NC_060890.1:26366999-26439499 GCF_014805685.1 Silurus meridionalis
CTGGAGATCCATGAAATTACGGCGTAAGAACAGGAACAGAATTTGGCCTGTTAATGTCAACAGTCTGCTACACTGACTTAGGACTACAGTTTACATATGATCACCATCACTCAGTAGCGGGCCGTGTATTTGGTACCTGGGCCTTCATTGGGGACGTACCCGACTTAATCCAGCTCTTAATACCACCATCTAATTTCACGATTATAGAAACCATCAATACAATACAAAAACACAATATAACAACGCGTGACATAACAGAGAGAGAGGCATTTCACATCTGGAGGTGAAAATCATTTTACTAAAGCAAGAAACCCAGTTAAGACTCCAAACCTCTACACTACAACCACAACTGTGCACCTACAACATCTGGAGCAGTTCAGAATCAATATTTGTCTAATAACATGACCTTCAATTGGAGTGTGTTTACAGACAGAGCAAAACACACAATTATACATTCTGAAAATTAAGAAACAAACAAACACTTGTACAGTACAGTAAAAGTGTGAATCCTGTGCGGTCTCTTACAATCAATATAAATCAAATATACAATCAAATAAATTAAATTTTTGCTGCTGAAATTCATAGATCACAAACAGGAGGAAGACAAACTTTGTGCATTTTCAGTCACTGGGATCTTAAAGGGACTTTTCATTCTGAGAATTTTGGGAAAAGTTCAGGCTTTTGCAAGGAATCCAGTGTGTTGTGCTGTTTGTACACATTGTTTTGAGAAATGCACTTCATTGGTTTGCAAATATTAAGGATGATTCGAGAAAACGCTCAAAAGCAACTGAGAAAAACTGAAATGATCCAAGGATTAGGACTGTTTTGGCAGCAAAAGGGGGACTCAGTGATTGTTCACATTTCCTAATGACCTTACTGAGCTCCATGAAGGATTTCTGCATGTGGTGGAACCTATATGGTGAATACGGGGATTTTTATAAACACCTCGAGGCACAAGTTGAATTTGGAGACGGAGTGGGAAAGAAAACGTTCAAATGAGAACCAATACAATCAGAATCACTTTTACTGCCAAGTATCAAGAGTTGCATATACAAGAAATTTGTCATGATGTGACAGTGCTATAAAATATGATCACCATCACTCAGTAGCGGGCCGTGTATTTGGTACCTGGGCCTTCATTGAGACGTGCCGACTTAATCCAGCTCTTAATACCACCATCTAATTTCACGATTATAGAAACCATCAATACAATACAAAACACAATATAACAACGCGTGACATAACAGAGAGAGAGAGAGAGAGAGAGAGAGAGAGAGAGAGAGAGAGAGAGAGAGAGAGAGAGAGAGAGAGAGAGAGAGAGAGAGAGAGAGAGAGAGAGAGAGAGAGAGAGAGAGAGAGAGAGAGAGAGAGAGAGAGAGAGAGAGAGAGAGAGAGAGAGAGAGAGAGAGAGAGAGAGAGAGAGAGAGAGAGAGAGAGAGAGAGAGAGAGAGAGAGAGAGAGAGAGAGAGAGAGAGAGAGAGAGAGAGAGAGAGAGAGAGAGAGAGAGAGAGAGAGAGAGAGAGAGAGAGAGAGAGAGAGAGAGAGAGAGAGAGAGAGAGAGAGAGAGAGAGAGAGAGAGAGAGAGAGAGAGAGAGAGAGAGAGAGAGAGAGAGAGAGAGAGAGAGAGAGAGAGAGAGAGAGAGAGAGAGAGAGAGAGAGAGAGAGAGAGAGAGAGAGAGAGAGAGAGAGAGAGAGAGAGAGAGAGAGAGAGAGAGAGAGAGAGAGAGAGAGAGAGAGAGAGAGAGAGAGAGAGAGAGAGAGAGAGAGAGAGAGAGAGAGAGAGAGAGAGAGAGAGAGAGAGAGAGAGAGAGAGAGAGAGAGAGAGAGAGAGAGAGAGAGAGAGAGAGAGAGAGAGAGAGAGAGAGAGAGAGAGAGAGAGAGAGAGAGAGAGAGAGAGAGAGAGAGAGAGAGAGAGAGAGAGAGAGAGAGAGAGAGAGAGAGAGAGAGAGAGAGAGAGAGAGAGAGAGAGAGAGAGAGAGAGAGAGAGAGAGAGAGAGAGAGAGAGAGAGAGAGAGAGAGAGAGAGAGAGAGAGAGAGAGAGAGAGAGAGAGAGAGAGAGAGAGAGAGAGAGAGAGAGAGAGAGAGAGAGAGAGAGAGAGAGAGAGAGAGAGAGAGAGAGAGAGAGAGAGAGAGAGAGAGAGAGAGAGAGAGAGAGAGAGAGAGAGAGAGAGAGAGAGAGAGAGAGAGAGAGAGAGAGAGAGAGAGAGAGAGAGAGAGAGAGAGAGAGAGAGAGAGAGAGAGAGAGAGAGAGAGAGAGAGAGAGAGAGAGAGAGAGAGAGAGAGAGAGAGAGAGAGAGAGAGAGAGAGAGAGAGAGAGAGAGAGAGAGAGAGAGAGAGAGAGAGAGAGAGAGAGAGAGAGAGAGAGAGAGAGAGAGAGAGAGAGAGAGAGAGAGAGAGAGAGAGAGAGAGAGAGAGAGAGAGAGAGAGAGAGAGAGAGAGAGAGAGAGAGAGAGAGAGAGAGAGAGAGAGAGAGAGAGAGAGAGAGAGAGAGAGAGAGAGAGAGAGAGAGAGAGAGAGAGAGAGAGAGAGAGAGAGAGAGAGAGAGAGAGAGAGAGAGAGAGAGAGAGAGAGAGAGAGAGAGAGAGAGAGAGAGAGAGAGAGAGAGAGAGAGAGAGAGAGAGAGAGAGAGAGAGAGAGAGAGAGAGAGAGAGAGAGAGAGAGAGAGAGAGAGAGAGAGAGAGAGAGAGAGAGAGAGAGAGAGAGAGAGAGAGAGAGAGAGAGAGAGAGAGAGAGAGAGAGAGAGAGAGAGAGAGAGAGAGAGAGAGAGAGAGAGAGAGAGAGAGAGAGAGAGAGAGAGAGAGAGAGAGAGAGAGAGAGAGAGAGAGAGAGAGAGAGAGAGAGAGAGAGAGAGAGAGAGAGAGAGAGAGAGAGAGAGAGAGAGAGAGAGAGAGAGAGAGAGAGAGAGAGAGAGAGAGAGAGAGAGAGAGAGAGAGAGAGAGAGAGAGAGAGAGAGAGAGAGAGAGAGAGAGAGAGAGAGAGAGAGAGAGAGAGAGAGAGAGAGAGAGAGAGAGAGAGAGAGAGAGAGAGAGAGAGAGAGAGAGAGAGAGAGAGAGAGAGAGAGAGAGAGAGAGAGAGAGAGAGAGAGAGAGAGAGAGAGAGAGAGAGAGAGAGAGAGAGAGAGAGAGAGAGAGAGAGAGAGAGAGAGAGAGAGAGAGAGAGAGAGAGAGAGAGAGAGAGAGAGAGAGAGAGAGAGAGAGAGAGAGAGAGAGAGAGAGAGAGAGAGAGAGACTAGAAAAATAAAATAATAAAGTAAATGAAGATAAAGACAAAGACTGTACAATTAGTGCATGAGATGTAAAAGTGAGGCAGTGCAAATGATTCAGATTTTCCAAAAGTTTCAAAGGTACAGGGGTGCAGTATAGTAGTCTTGGTTGTTTACAATAACGTGTGCATAAAAGGCAGTTATTACATAATAAATTATTAATTTACCACCTAAATGATGCAACTCACAACTAACTGTTCATTGTAACTTGCTTATACAACACAATAAAGCCTTACTCTGAAATCGTTCACTATGTTTTTCAGACAAACACAAATCCAACATCTGTTCTGGGGACAATGATCTCCTCTGATACTCCAAACAATTTAACAGATTTATTTTCATGTCTGGGTTTTATTTGACTCTTTTACTTTCTAAAGGACGTATCTGTATCATGTGTCACTTTTTAGTGAAACACAAAAAGACCCCACGTATGATATAAGGAGGAGTTGTGTGTTTCATACCAACAGCAGCAGCTGGTTTACAGTGTCATGTTCTAGATGATGTGGAGGAGAAGCACGGCCCAAGGTGAAGTGAAGAGCATTATAATGATGTAAGACCTCACACCAAGACATGGATTATCACCTTATACCATGATCACTTCCCAGCATTGAGGAGTTCAAGCTGTTATTGATGTCTGCAGAGCAAAACTGACTGAACGGATCAAAATAACACTTCATTTTCATTACGCATTTTATATACGACTCGTAAGATCTTTTTGAGGCTTTTGAAGTTAAATCCTGGTGCTTAAAAAAAAAAAAAAAGTGTTCTATTTCTCATCTGAACGTTTTCTTCTCCACTATGTCTCCAAATTCATCTTGCATCTCGATCCGTTTCTCAAACTCCCTGTATTTAAGGACACAAAAGTCGGCACATTAACTAGTTCATGACATTCCAATTAGAAATCCAAAGGATTAACCGCTGAGCTACTCCCTGCCTAAACACTGGAGACTAGACATGTGCAGCAACTTGCAGCGTTCTTCAGAACCCTTCTGCCTCAGACACTCAGTGTACTGCCAAGCTCTCCATCACCCTATCACTACAGACCTCCCATAACAACCATACTCATAACCAGGAACAGTACGTCTCATACAATTCTCAATCCCTAGATACAGTATACACAGCATCTCAAGAGTGCACCTCTCACATTTCAGCAACCATTTTAGAAATTAAACTTAGATATATTTTAGAGTATCAATGTGCAGCATGTAGAGCAGTACAAATTCACTGTCCTCTAAAATATTGTCTAAATAACTGGCAACAGAAGTGAGTCCACTCTCAGTGATTGTCGTGTAAACATGCAAAGTCACATGTTCATTCATAATGTTCATGTTTGTGTCTGCTTGACAAAACCATACACATTTGTGTATCTTGTATTAGAGCAGTTAAAATGTGGTGCTTTGAGTCCAATTTTCTCATACTGACCACTGGATGTTCTACATGCACCTCATGGTAAAGAGTCTCTGAGGATTTGAGAATTAGAATTGTTTCTCTCCACAAAGAAACACCCTGAAACTGAGTTACAGTACAGTGGTCAGGGTCATACATAGGTTTCCAAGACGGGTTCCACTCGAGCAGACCTCACAAGGTTCCATCAAAGAAGTTGAGTGCTCATGCTGTGCGTCAGGTGCAAAAGCTGCTTCATAAACACGAGTGCTGCAACGTTGCTTTAGAGGTTGTAGAAGCTGAAGGTCCACACGTCAGTGCTCAGACCGCACACTGCAACAAGTAAGAGAGCATGAATTACTGGAACCATGTCCTGTGATCTGATAAGACTAAGTGTGGTGAAACCCTGGTGAGGAGAACCAAGAAAACAGTAAAGCATAGTGGTGGGAGCATCATAGTCTGGGGCTGCATGAGTGCAAGTGGTACTGGGAGTTTTCCAACATAATAACGACCCCAAACCCACCACCAAGATGACAACTGCCTTGTTGAGGAAGCTGAAGGTGAAGGTGATGGAGTGGCCAAGTATGCCTCCAGATTGGAACCCTATTAAGCACCTGTGTGGATCCTCAAGCAGAAGGTGGAGAAGCTCCATGTGTCTAACACCCAGCAGCTCTGTGATGTAATTATGAAGAAGTGGAAGCAACAACCTGTGCAGCTCTGGTGAATTCCACACCCAGGAGAATTAAAGCAGTGTTGGATAACGATGTGCTCCACACAATATTCACACTTTGGACACAGTTTTACATGTTCACTGAGGGTGTACTTACTTTAGTTGGCAGTTATTTAGACAGTATTGTCTGTATGTTGTTATTTTTAGAGGACAGTAAATCTGTACTGCTACACAAACTGCACACTGACACTCTAAAATATATTCAAGTTTCATTTCTATATTATCATCCCTTGAGAAAATACTAAAATGGTTGTGGAGTGTACTCACTTTTGTGAGATACTGTATATACACTATAATGCCAAAAGTTTGTGGACATCTGGTCATACAGTATGTACAGTATGTGCTTTTTGAGCATCACATTCCACATTTAGTTTCAATTTGCACTTCTAATTCCCTCCACTCTTCTGGGAAGATGTTCCACTAGATTTTCTTGTGAGCTTATGGATATTTGTGTTTATCAGCCACAAGGGTGTTAATAAAGGCAGGTACTGATGTAGGTGAGGAGACCTGGGGTGCAGTCAGCGTTCACATTCATCCCAAATGTGTTTAGTAGGGATGAGATCAGAGCTCTATAGCAGGCCACTCAAGATCTTCCTCTTTAAAGCATGTAAACCAGATCTTCATGGAGCTCACTTTTTGATCAGGGGCATCGGCATGGTTTGGGTTTCAAAGTTCAAGTGAACACAAAATTTTATTACACCGCTTCCAAAGACAACACCGCATCCAAAGTACAACCTACTAGAATACCTGTATTATATCACCAGTATAATATCTTTATAATGTTTTGAACAAATCTATCAAATACATTCAAGAAATAAAACACTCATCAAGATGTTTTCTGGCAAAACTGAGACGAGTCTTTTTGTTTTTTTTGCTCAGCAGCGGTTTTGGTCTTGGAACTCTGCCATGCAGACCATTTTTGCCGAGTCTTTTTCTTATGGTGGAGTCATTAACACTGACCTTAACTGAGGCAATTGAGGCCTGCAGTTCTTTGGATGTTGTTGTGGGGTCTTTGTGACCTCTTGGATGAGTCGTCGCTGTGCTCTTGTGGTAATTTCGGCCGGCCAGTCACTCCTGGGAAGGTTCTCCACTGTTATGTTCTTGAAATTTGTGAATAATGGCTCTCACTGTGGTTCTCTGGAGTCCAAAAGCTCTAAAAATGTCTTTATAACCTTTTCCAGACTGATATATCTCAATTACTTTCCTTCTCATTTGTTTCTGAATTTCTTTGGATCTCTGCATGATGTCTAGCTTTTGAGGATCTTTTGGTCTTCTTCACTTTGTCAGGCAGGTCCTATTTAAGAGATTTCTTGATTGTGAACAGATGTGGCAGTAATCAGGCCTGGGTGTGGCGAGAGAAATTACACTCAGGTGTGATAAACCACAGTTTTAAGAGGGGCAAACACTTTTCCCATGTGTGAAATAGTGTCCCCCACTTAAAACTGTGGTTTATTACACCTAAGTTCATTATGTAGTTTTGATTTTGCCCTCAATAATAAAAACCTTCATTTAAAATCTGCATGTTGTCTTCACTTGTGTTATTTTTTACTAATATTTAAATTAGTTTAATGATCTGAAACTTTAAAGTGTGACAAACATGCAACAAAAAGCAACAAGGTGGAGCAGGTGGATCTAAGGAGCACCAGGGTAGGACAGATGACCACAGCAAAGGGGCTAGGTCTGAAAATCCCCACAGTGGAGCAAATAACCGAAGCTCGCTCGAGATCAGACTCGTGAGCTGGAGCTGGCTCGGGATCAGACTCATGGGCTGGGAGTGCTGAAAACACTGGAATGTCTACCCTAATGACCGGACCTGGTGGTGATTTAGGCGAGTTAAGCTCCATGGCCACTGGAGCTTGGTGTGTTTTGGTCCCCCTAAAAATTTTTTTAGGGGCTTTTACACCTTCCTCTGCCTCTCTCACAGTGAAGGTGCACCTCCTTCCCAGTAACCATGATTTTACCGGGTAAAAATATCCTTTAATGCGTGTCATTGAATGGTAGCTGATGTGACAAATAAAATTAGAATTTAATCATTTGCAGAACCGGTGAACTCTATAGATGAGTTTCCTTGTCAGATCTGTAGTAGTTCTTGAACTGGGTCCATGGTGTCCTGGAGACTCTTGAAAGCCGCCACATCCAGGGCAGTCTGTGTATTCTGTAACCGGGTTGACTAGGCGTGATGACAGGGTTAAGGATCCAAATGCAGGCTTTATTTAGAGAGTGGCTAACAGGCAGGGTCAACAACGACAAATGATAATATCCAAGGATAGACATAAGGGTAATCCAAAAAACAGGCAATGGTTGAGGCCAGCAGCAAAAATCATAAACGAGGTAAACAGTCCGAGGTCAAAAACGTGAACATGGCATGGCAAAACATAGAAACACTGGCTGGCATAAGCAAGACAAACAACCTGTTAGTGTGTTAATATACAACAACGTGCATGCATGTGTGCTTGTGCGTGTGCCTTTTGAAGTCCTCCTGCTGGGAACTGGAAGAAGTCTGCAATAGGTTCCCATGCAGGGGCTTCTGGTAACTGCAGTCCTATAGGACACAGTCTGACTGGTCAAGGCGCACTCTGGTGGAGATTGGGATGAACAACAGGGACTGGATATGTGACAATTGGCCAAGTTTTCAGGTTTCTCCAGAGATGTTCTATAAGAGTTCAGGTCATGGCTCTGGGTCACTTCACAGTGTTGTTCCCTAATCCACTCCTGTATTGTCCTGGCCAAGTTTTTGGGGTTCATTGTCATGTTTGAAGGTGACCCTTGAGCACAGACTGAAGTCCTGAGTGTTTTGGAACAGGTTTTATCTGTACTTTGCTCCATTCACCTTTCCCTCAAACCTGGCCTCCAAATGCATCCAGTGCCCCATAATGACAAGGATTACAGGGAATGTGTGCAAAGTCCAAATCCCGGCTGAGGAAAGTAAAAGATAAAAACGCTGGATATAAAACCTCCTTGTGCACCTCCTCAGGAACTCACTCAGGAGCTGAAGCCATCACAGGAGACAACGCAGGTCTGAATCAACACATTTATTTCTTTATCTAGCGTTAAATAATCCGATAAAAATTAAACCACATTTGGGCTTTTTAAATGTTATCTTTGATGCATGCGCCTCCTGGCGTGGTTTTAGAAAACAGTTATTTATATTAAAGTCTTATTTTACCTTCATTTCTCTTTCTCTATATTTCTAGTCTGATTTTCCCGTGCGTGTGATTTTCCTTGAAAATGTCAGCAGGTAAACTCACGACAATGGAGTCTGTATGTGTAGCTGATGTATGTTGTTACACCAGATTATTATTATTTTTTATTAATATTATTTTGTAATTATTCTATTTAACTTTATTACTTGCTCTCTGTTTTTTTCATTGTGAAACACAGTCCAGAGTGGATTAAAGCTTTATTGAGAGTGGAACTCATTTAAATAGTTAAATGTGGCATCATTGCAAATGTTGTTCTGTCTAATAGTTAATCAAAGTTATTTAAAAACATTTAATGATGTTAATAAAAGTTTTGTTACCAATATTTTTCTGTTATAAAATGGCGGAGTCACGCTATAAAAAGGTGCTGCTGCAAAATGTTTACACCAAGTTTCGCATTTACACGACATCATATTCAAGTAAATCATGAACGGTGTGTTTCTTTATCGATTACCTGATATATTGACATCATGTGTTCTGTGGTTAACAGGCAAAGCAGGAAGAGCGCTAATATTGCTAATGTGTTTTGTCCATGTATTTTGTTACCCAGGTATGCTAATGTTCATTCAGTTGTTTTAAATTTGTTTATTTTGTATTAAAATAAATTACATTTTGTGTCTTTATACTGTTATATGTCTAGCATTAGAACTTAAGTTATATTGAAAGTCAAAGCTCTTTCAGCAGCACCATTTCTAATAATTTCGGTGTAAATATTATACATTTTATATAGATACCCAATATTTCTAATTACATTGTGGTGAAATTGTTTACTCTCTGAATCTGAAGCATTGTATTATCATTATATTATCATTCTAACCACATCATCGCTGTCAATCAGAGACTCACAGAAACATATTCATTCATTACATCACTAAACTGTTCATTTAATTGCTTCAACTAAATACTGACTAAAGGGTCTCAGTGCATGTGATATTTCAATTTTTGTTTATTTTTATTGTACAAATTTACAGACATTTCTACAATTCTGTTTTATCGGGTACTGAGTGTAGATTAATGAGACAAAAATCAGTTTGAAAGATTGTAGTATCAGACTTCAACATAACTTTGAACACAGTAAAGGGGATCTGAATACTTTCTGCATGCACTGTATCCATTTAAATCTATTCTGAATACTACTTCTTCTCTGAAAAGTGTTCTGTTTCCTGCAGCACAGGGCACGCTAGAACTGATTGATAACTTTGACAGACCTGGCAAGACATATTCAGATGGAGTGTACACTGGCACAAATACATATGCTAATGGTTTCGGAGATGAGCCAGGGAAGCGCATCCCTAAAGCTGGAGCTGTTGCTGAGGCTGGTGTAGGACGAGCTGGAGCAGCGTGGAGCGTCTTCTCAGCTGAAGCTAGAGGTCCAAATGCTGCTGCTTCTGCTAAGGCTAAAGGTCTGGAAGCAGGAGCCATTGTTGGAGCTGAGCTTGGAAGTGTTTCAGCTGTAGCTGGTCCAGTTGAAGCAAAGCTGGGTCTGGGGGTCGAAACTGGTGTCTCACTTGGTCCCGCTAAATTAGAGCTTAAGCTTCTTGGCACCGGTTTCACACTTGGTAATATCATTGAAGTTTCTTTTTGGAAGTAAACTAACATGGAAATTGTTTTGATTTTTCTTCACAATAATCGTTATTAATTTCCTCAGACTATTATTTCTCTAACTAGACTTATAAACATCAACATAATAAATTCAACTTTATAGCTTATGCCCTGCTTGTGTTTAATGGAAAGTGTTCAATAAAGGCATGAAAGTCTTAAAACTACAAATGATTACACACACACACACACACACACACACACACACACACACACACACACACACACAGTGTTACAACCCTTTGGTTGGTTTATTTCTCTGTGCAAGAGTCATGTGTGTAATACACTTTAAAAAGCCACGTCATCAGTTCCTCATGGAGAGCCTCCCTTTTTACTTTTACCGTTGTGCTGTTTTAGTGACTGGTTCAGAACTTGTGCTAGATTTTGAGGTTAAGTTTTCTAAGTTTAGGAGATTGTGAGAGTGTGTGTTTGTTTGTTTCCACCTTTTAAACATTTTGTTTGGCTCTGTAAATAACCATGTAAATCTTGTAAATACTGAAATTGGGTTAGTAAGGAATCTGATGCCATTTCTTTTCAGAAACCTTTTTCCTTTCTTTTGGTAATTATGGTAAGCACATTGTTTATTTTCTTTCTTTTGGTTATGCTTCTTCAATGGTTTTTATTTTGGTTATTTGTGGTAACAAAACACACACACAGAACAAACACCACAAGAGTTTCAGGAAGTTTAATTTCATCTCACAGAAGTTCAGAACATCTTCTTCTTCTTTCGGCTGCTCCCATTAGGGGGCGCCACAGCGGATCATCCGTCTCCTTACCACCCTGTCCTCTACATCTGCCTCTTTCAAACCAACTACCTGCATGTCTTCCCTCACCACATCCATAAACCTCCTTCTTGGCCTTCCTCTTTTCCTCCTACCTGGTGGCTCCATCCTCAGCATTTTCCTACTGATATACCCCATGTCCCTCCTCTGCACATGTCCAAACCATCTCAATCTCGCCTCCCTCACCTTGTCACCAAAACCCAGGTACCTGAACTCCTCCACCTTCTCCACCTCTTCTCCCTGCAACCGCACCCCTCCACTGCCCTCCCTCTCATTCACACACATGTACTCTGTCTTACTCCTACTGACTTTCATTCCCCTTCTCTCCAGCGCGTACCTCCACCTCTCCAGGCTCTTCTCCACCTGCTCACTACTCTCACCACAAATCACACTATCATCCACAAACATCATAGTCCAGGGAGACACCTGTGTGACCTCGTCCGTCAACCTGTCCATCACCACTGCAAAGAGGAAAGGGCTCAGGGCCGATCCTTGATGCAGTCCAACCTTCACCCTCAACCAGTCTGTCCTCATACAATACCACAACTCCTCTCTTGGCACTCTGTCGTACGCTTTCTCTAAATCCACAAACACACAATGCAACTCCTTATGTCCTTCTCTATACTTTTCCATCAACATCCTCAAAGCAAATAAGGCATCTGTGGTGCTCTTCCTCGGCATGAAACCATACTGTTGCTCACAGATGGTCACCTCTTCTCTCAGCCTGGCTTCCACTACTCTTTCCCATAACTTCATGGTGTGACTGATCAACTTAATTCCCCTGTAGTTACTGCAGGTCTGCACATTTCCCTTATGCTTAAAGATCGGTACCAGCACACTCCTTCTCCATTCTTCAGGCATCTTCTCACCTTCCAGAATCTTGTTGAACAATCTGGTTAAAAACTCCACTGCCATCTCTCCTAAACATCTCCACGCTTCTACAGGTATGTCATCTGGTCCAACCGACTTTCCACTCTTTAACCACTTAATCGCTGCTCTCACTTCCTCCTTACTAATCCTATCTACATCCTGCTTCACCAACTCCACATCATCCAACCTTCTCTCTCTGATTTTCCTCATTCATCAGCTGCTCAAAATACTCCCTCCACCTTCTCAACACACTCTCCTCACTAGTCAACACATTTACATTTCCATCCTTTACTTCTCTAACTTGCAGCACATACTTCCCAGCTCGGTCCCTCTGCCTGGCCAATCGGTATAAATCCTTTTCTCCTTCCTTAGTGTCCAACCTCTCATACAGCTCCTCATATGCCTTTTCCTTGGCTTTCGCCACATCCCTCTTTACCTGCTGCCGCATCTCCTTGTTCTCCTGCATACTTTTCTCATCACTCTGTCGATCCCACTTCTGTTTTGCCAACCTCTTTCTCCTTATGCTCTCCTGCACTTCCTCATTCCACCACCACGTCTCCTTTTCTTCCTTTCTATTTCCGGATGTCACACCAAATACTTTTCTAGCTGCCTCCCTCCTCACTTCTGCAGTAGTTTTCCAATCCCCCAACATCTCTTCACCACCACGAGCCCCTGTCTGACCTCTTAGCTGAACCTCACACTACACTCTTCCTCCTTCAGTTTCCACCATTTTCTTCTTCTTTCAGTCCTCACTCTCCTCTTCTTCTTTGCCTCCAAAACCATCCTACAGACCACCATCCGATGCTGTCTAGCTACACTGTCCCCTGCCAACACCTTACAGTCTCCAATCTCCTTCAGGTTGCATCTCCTACATAGAACATAGTCCACCTGTGTGCATCTTCCTCCACTCTTATACGTCACCCTATGATCCTAATTCTTCTGAAAATAAGTTTTCACCACTGCCATTTCCATCCTTTTAGCAAAATCTACCACCATCTGCCCTTCCACATTCCTCTCCTTAAAACCATACCTACCATCACCTTCTCATCACCTCTGTTCCCTTCACCTACATGCCCATTAAAGTCTGCCCCAATCACCAATCGTTCTTTCCTAGGTACACCATCTACCACTTCATCTATTTCACTCCAGAATCTTTCCTTCTCCTCCATCTCACAGACGAATTGTGGAACTTAGGCACTGATGACATTTATCATCACTCCTTCAACTTCCACCTTCACGATCATCACCCTATCACAAACTCTCTTCACCTCCACTACACTCTTACTGTACTCTTCCTTCAGAATCACCCCTACACCATTTCTCTTTCCATCCACACCATAATAAAACAGTTTAAACACCTCCAATGTTCCTGCTCTTACTCCCTTTCCACTTGGTCTCCTGAACACACAACATATCTACCTTTCTCCTCTCCATCATATCAGCTTCCTCTCACCCTTTTCCCGTCATAGTACCAACATTTAAAGTACCAACCCGAACCTCCACTCTCCTGCACTGCTTCTTTCCCTGTCGTCTCTGTAGACGTCTTCCTCCTCTCCTTCTCCTCCTTCAGCCAACAGCAGCACAATTTACACCTTGGCTGGGTTACAGAAGTTCAGAACATAATGAACGTGATGATTGTGAGATAGGATGATTCCAGACAAAAGCACTCTGTTCACTCAATATAGATAGGAAAACAAAAGCCTAAAATCAACACTGTTTTTAGTTCATTTAGACTGAAATGTTCCTTATTTACAGCACATGTGAAAAGTGTGGAAAGAGTCTATTAGGGTTTTTGAGAGACTAGTGAAGAACATCTTTGGTGAGTTTTACAGGAACAAATGTTGAAATACTTTTGAGAGTGTGTGAAGCTTTTCTTTATGTTAAGCGAGAATTTTTTCACTGAAAATAAACATTTTCATTGAACATCTGGACATTTATAGATTTTATGGGTCAAAGGAAATCTCCAGACCGTTACAATACCCAGTTTGTTGCATAGAAACAAAAATAACATACAGTATGTGACGGTCTTGCCCAGGCAGTCCTCTCTGCTGAGCTGCACAATGGAGAACAGGAAATAAGGGAACCTGCATGGAGAATTAAAAGAAAACTTCCACAGCATTGTCTCATTATCTCTTTTTATTTTAAACAATTCTTTGTTTTGACCATATAACCCCAATCTTATCATCCCTAAATTGGCTTCCTGTTAAGTTCCGAATAGACTTCAAACTACTGCTTCTTACTTATAAAACACTAAATGTTTTATCTCCATGTATCTCTCCAGTCTTTTAACACGCTACAATCCATCACGCTCCCTGAGATCTTAAAACTCTGGGCTTCTAGTAGTTCCTAGAATAGCAAAGTCCACTAAAGGTGGTAGAACATTCTCACATTTAGCTCCTAAACTCTGGAACAGTCTTCCTGACAGTGTTCGGGGCTCAGACACTCTCCCAGTTTAAGTGCAGATTTAAAACATATATTTTTAGCAAAGCCTACACATAACACAAATCACATCATAACCTTGTGCTCCAGAACATCTGATCACATGCACATTATCAACTTGTGCTGTTAATATCATGAACAGCAGCTACGCTGATTCCTCTCCACTGCTTCTCTTTCTCTCCCCATCCCGAGGCATCCTGGGGTTGGCCAGCTCCAGTCACCGTGTTATTGAGATCATGTGCGTAAAGCTGCAATAGAAAACAATCGATTATTATCATTTATGAATTTTGTAGAACATCTAGGAGGTTTAGCGAGAACATGAAACATCCATGCAGGTCACTACTGAGACTGGAAGAGAAAAGATGATAATGGAGGCTGCAGGGAAATAAATTCGCAGTGGTTCAGCCTGAGTGAAGCATCACTGTAATCTGAATCCAAACACGCTAATGAATTACAGACCCATTTCAAATCTCACATTTATGTCTAAGATTTTAGAAAAGATTGTCGCAGTTCTGTTCCCACTTACAAGAGAACAATATCTTTGAAGAGTTTCAGTCAGGTTTCAGGCTCCATCATAGCACAGAAACTGCCCTAGTTAAAATCACCATTGACCTGTTTTTAGCTTCAGACCAAGGCTTCACCTCTCTGTTGGTTTTACTAGATCTTAGTGCTGCATTTGACACTATAGACCATGATCTCCTCCTAGATCGCTTACAAAATTACATCGGCATTCAGGGACAGGCATTAAGCTGGTTTAAATCCTACCTGTCCGATCGTTACCATTTTGTAGCTTTAAATGGAGAGCTATCCAGGCTAATTCTAGTTAATTATGGTGTGCCACAAGATTCAGTTCTAGGACCCCTGCTCTTCACAATATACATGCTTCCCATAGGAAATATTATTAAAAGGCATGGAATTAGCTTCCACTGTTATGCTGATGATACCCAGCTATATATCTCATCAAAACCAGGCGATACAGCTCAATTAACTCAGATAACCGAGTGTGTTAAAGAAATAAGAGATTGGATAACTTTCTATTATTAAACTCTGGAATAGTCTTCCTGACAGTGTTCGGGGCTCAGACACACTCTCCCAGTTTAAGTGCATTTTAAAGACGTATGTTTTTAGTGAGTTCTACACATAACACACATCACATCATAACCTTGTGCTCCAGAACATCTGATCACATGCACATGATCAACTTGTGCTGTTGGTCCTAAGGTTGCTCCAGCTCCAGTCACATTACACATCATGAAGATTATGGACTTTTGAAGAAGTAGATGCCGAACTCGCAAACATCCCGGACCATCTAGAGACGTACCAGTGCCATTTGGATCCTACTTCATGTGTGGAGTTTTGACATTGAACCTCCTGGAGTGTTTAAAGGCTCTGGCATGGAGAAGCTGATGCTGGATCTGTGATGATCACAAATGTTGAGCTCAGTAGCTCCTAGATTTATAACCATAAAGACGGTTTAAGACTGTAGAAAGAACATCACTCATAATCACACACTCCAGTACTCATGTTAGTTCTCACTCTCCAGTGTTCTGTATTGTTGAAAGACTATAATCAAACTCTTGATGTCACTCAAATGAGGATGAGGTTCTGCTTTTGAGTCTGGTTCCTCTCAAGGTTTCTTCCTCATAACATCTAAGGGAGTTTTTCCTTGCCACAGTTGCCACGGCTTAAAGATGACGTAGTGGAAAGATATATATATAATAATATATATATAATAAACTCTGGGTCTATTATTAGCTTAAAGGCCAAAACAAAGTTCAGAAGAGTAAAATTTGAACCTTTTACAGATTTGAAATAATCAATAATATTTCTAGATTTAGGTGATGTTTAGGGAAAAGGAGAAGTGAGAAAACTTGGAGCTAAGAATTTACTGCAGATTTCTGGCTGTTAAACACCACAATTGTCTTGTATGAACAGGTTTATGAAGACTAGACTGAGCTGACTAGACATTCCAACAATTGACTCTTTTCTCTGTTGCGTTCAGGGAAACGCTTCCGCTCCCTGAAAGCAAACACAGAGAGAATGAGGAGGAGCTTCTTCCCACAGGCCATTCAGAGTTTAAACCAGGAGACACTCAGGATCTAAAAACTGGCCCACTCTCTCCATCATCACACTTCCCCTTTATACATATCTCACCTTCGCACCACGACACTTTGATCTCTGGACTCGCACAGCACAGTGCACTTTATATTTTATTTTACACCACACCATACCGCACACGGACACTTTATGGTCATTGTTATACCACACTATTCTGCACATGGACACTTTTTGGACACTTTACACCACACCATACCGCACACGGACACTTACGGACTTTTTACACCACACCATACCGCACACGGACACTCTATGGACAATCTAAACCACCAAAGAAATTGTCTATTGTTTACTGTTTACTGTTCCACTGTATGCCATAAGCATTTTCTTGTATATACATCTTTTTCTTTTTGTCTCACATACATATATCTATATATCTTTATATATCTTTTATATCTTTATATTCTTATATTTTATTTTATATACTTTTTTATACTTTATTTATCTGCCTTCTTTTTCTTTTCCTCGTCCTATTCCCTCATGCCGGACCGTCGTATAAAGCATTTCACTGCATGTCGTACCCTGTATGTATGTGTATGTGATGAATAAAATTTGATTTGATTTTTTGATTTGTATACTTCAGGAGGGGAAAGAAGGGACACACAGAGAATAATATAGAAATAAATCATGGAAAAAACTAAAAACAGGTGCGATTGTGAAGGAACCAGTGGAAATAGTGGAGACGTGAAACCAAAACAAAACAAATGTGGCAGTGTGAACACAACAGAAACACTGTGTGTGAAATGACATGAGTGATGAAAGCGTTGATCAGGAGAAAGATCTTTACTCTTACCGTGGAATGAGGAAATCCAAAGATTCCATGAGCTCCGTGATCCGATAAGTAGATGAAGATACAACCGTTTTTGTCACTAGAAGTGGAGAACAAAATGAAATGTACAGTGATACAAATATCTGATATAATAATATACTTTATCATTCTTCTATATCACCCCAATATAACATCTATCTATCCATCCATACATACATACATACATCCATACATTCATACATCTGGCCATCCATAAATCCATACATCCATCAATTCATCCATCCATCCATGCGGTGTTTTAGGGCCACTAGGGGCAGGGAATTTCTGAGTTTAAAACTTGTTGTAAATTGAAATTTCCATGTTAAAAAATAAAAAATAACAAAAATGTAAAAAATCCTTAAGTTTCTTTCTCGAAAAACTTTCGAGTTTTAAACTCAGTTTAATTGGTAGAGATTTTGAAAAAAGTTTGGAAACACTAAGGGTTTTATGTTCCTTTTGTTGCTATGCAACAAACTTGGTAATGTAACAGTCTGAAGATTTGACCAAAAAGATCTATAAACCTCCAGATGTTCAACTTTATTTTCAGTGAAAAATCCTCTATTATCATAAACAGCTTTACACATCCGGATACTTCGTTTCTCCAAACGTTCAGCTGAAATACTTTGCCATGACGCTTGTAAAACAAAGATGTTCTTCACTAGTTAGAGTGTCTTGTTCATCTCAGAGCAGTTCAGTAGGATTCAGGTGCAGTGACTGGGCAGGACGTTCCATGATTAATATCACTCCAGATGTCTGTTTACTCTCTAAATAACATGTAGAGAACTCAAACGTGTTCTTCGTTTAGTCTTGTTGTGGGTTGAAGTCGGTTCCAATGAGACACTTTCACTCCAAATGGAACTGCATGGTGTTGAAGTGTGGAATGCGAGCCATGTTGGTTCAGGATTCCTTTCACCACTTATCCTACGTTTATCCATTTGCATTTACATTTACATTTGCGGCATTTAGCAGGCGCCCTTATCCAGAGCGACGTACAAAAGTGCTTTAAATCTCTAGTAATGTATAAATCTACACTGTACACAAGATTACAAACATAATATAAATATAACTCTTGAATTCTACAAACTTGGAAAGTGCTAATTTAGGTATTTCAGGAAGAGGTAGGTCTTCAGTCGTCACTTGAAGATAATCAGGGACTCTGCTGTACGGACATCTATGGGAAGTTTATTCCACCACCTCGGTGCCAGAACAAAGAAGAGCCTTGAAGTGTACTTACCTTTCATTCTGAGAGAGGGAGGTACCAGTCGAGCAATGCTGGAGGATCTCAGACAGCGTGGTGCAGTGCGAGATTTGATGAGGTCACTGAGGTAAGATGGCGCTGGTCCATTTGTGGCCTTGTAGGCAAACATCAGCCTTGTGTTTTAAATCTGATACGTGCAGCTACTGGAAGCCAGTGAAGGGAGCGCAGCAGTGGGGTGGTGCGGGAAAACTTGGGCTGATTGAACACAAGTCGTGCAGCTGAGTTTTGGATCATTTGCAGTGGATGAATACCGTTCAGGGGAAGACCTGCCAGCAGAGAGTCTTGAAATGACAAGAGACTGAACAAGCACCTGGGCAGCCTGTGTGGACAGAAATGGTCGAATCCTTTGGATGTTATAGAGAAGAAATCGACAAGAACGAGCAACATTAGCGACATGTGGGAAAAAGGACAGTTCATTGTCCATAGTTACCCCGAGGTTAAGATCAGTGGCTGAAGGGGAGAGCAGAGAGTCATGAAGTGTTATTTGGAGATCTTGACCTGGAGATGAATCACCTGGGATGACCAGCAGTTCTGTTTTGCTGGGGTTGAGTTTTAGTTGGTGAGCACTCATCCATGAAGATATGTCTGTCAAGCATGCTGAGATCCGAGCGGAAGCTGTGGTATCTGATGGAGGGAAAGAAAAAATTAGTTGAGTGTCATCTGCATAGCAGTGATAAGAAAACCCATGTGAGGATATGACTTCACCAATGGAGTGGGTATAGAGGGAGAAAAGGAGGGGACCAAGTACCAAGCCTCAGTGGTGAGTCTGCACGGGGCAGATGTGAATCCCCTCCATGTTACCTGGTATGAGCGACCTTCCAGGTAGGAAGCAAACCATTCCCATGGTGTTCCACAGATACCAAGGCTCTTGAGGGTTGACAGAAGTGTCTTGTGGTTGACTGTGTCAAATGCTGCTGAAAGGTCCAGGAAGATAAGTACAGATGACAGCTTGGCTGACCGAGCAGCATGTAGTTTCTCAGAAACAGCCAAAAGGGCCGTCTCTGTGGAATGTGCCGCTTTGAACCCAGACTGGTTCGGATCATGGAGGTTGTTCTGTGAGAGATAGACAGACAGTTGGTTAAAAACAGTGCGTTCCAGCGATTTAGAAAGAAAGGAAAGAAGTGATACCGGTCTGTAGTTGTTGATGTCTGATGGATCCAAAGCAGGTTTCTTCAAGATGAGAATGCTTTCTTGAAGGTAGTTGGTACATAGCCAGATGTTAATGACCCATTGATGATTGTGGAGATGAAGGGCAGGAGATTTTCTGTGATGGTCTGAAGGGTCTGATTATCCTGCCTGTATATAATGATTTAGCATGTTCTCCAGATATAAACAGTTAAGTTAATTTAATTAAGTTAATAACCTACTGTTATTGTCAAAGGTGACAGTTGATGAAAATGTTCTATCAAACCCATGTCTGTGAGACTCCCATGTTCCTTCACACCAGAACTATATTCATTTATTAAAGTACAACTTTCTACTTGCTACAGATTTTTGTCCATTTGAATTCTTCAATAGTTACATTTAGCGTTGGGGAACATCCTGAGAACATGCTCAGTCCTGTTCTGGTGTACGTTAAAGCACCTATTAAAAACTAAATCCTCACCATCCTCTCTTTCTTCTCTTTCTTTGAGTTAATGACACAAACAATGAAAGCAATTTGACGGAAAATGTTGGAAAACTTTGTGACAGTGTCTGACCTCTGACCAGTGCAAATCTCTAACACTGGAGACTCCTTCTGTTACTATACAAATGATAACGTATCAGAACAATTCTGCTGTTATACAAAACCAACCAATACCTTTGGGTTCTGACCAATCACAATGCAGGATGAACATCACCTGACTCAGACATGGAATTTAATGAGTAAAGCTGAAGATTAGGTTTCTACCTTCTATGACTTTTTTCCTTCCTGTTTTCTTGACAGCAACCGAATCTCCACGCAGGACAGCCAGAAAGTTTTCAGCTGAGACCTCCTGATAACACACAATTTACAAACAAATGATTCAACAATCAGCAAAATAGTCAATCAAACACACACACACACACACACACACACACACACACACACACACACACACACACACACTTCTAATCACAGTATTTATTTCTAATTAGATTAATGCATTACCCTTCCAGTGTAGTCCTTTGAAACTCCAGGGTAAACATTAGGGCCATTAGTGATGTTGATTATGTTTCCATATGTGGGATTTCTACACACACACACACACACACACACACACACACACACACACACCAAAGATTTTTTTAGAAGGTACGTGTTTTATTATGTAAAAGAATATTAAATAAAAATGTATTAATTATTTAGAAAGAGAGCAATAACACCAGACTCACTCTGTATTATCTGCAATATCATCGTACATCATCACCACCATTTGCTCTTCTGGAACACCGTTCTGTTGAGCGACGTGACACACGTTGGCCTGAAAAAGAAACTCAGAGACTTTACATTTCTGTTTATTAAATATAAATACATTACTGTATATTTAGACTGAGTGTAAAAGCACGCTGCTGAATTCCATGTTCAAACTTGGTGCCTGTAGTTTTCCCAGCCTTTAGAACCTGATACCAGAAGGACCCACTGTCTTCTACTGCAGCTTCCACCCATATCTACTGCAACAAAATAGATATATTATCATTGAAGAAAAAAAAATCCTCCTGAGACATTTACACCATCCATCCATCTATCTATCCATCCATCCAACCATCCATCTATCAATAATTAATGCCACATGACAGAGGTAAAGTATTGATTCAAACAAGTTTTCTCTCCTATGATGCCTTCAGCTCAGAGTCAGCTCCTGAAAAGGTACGTCAGGAGTTTTTATATTCGGCAAACATCTACTTTCACTTAATCTCCCTGAGTCATCTGGAGGTTTTGGGTAAACTGGTATTTTTTCTTAATAATCTACACTCAGTAACCCATAATCCTATAATCAATTTTAGAAATGTCTGTACATTTTTTTAAATAAAAAAACAAAAATATCACATCCATAAGTATTCACACCCTTTACTCAGTACAAGTCGTCCGTAACTTATGATCCGTTGACCCCATCATAACTGAAAAATATCACTAACCAGCAGTCTTCTGGTCTTGGTGATCAGTGTGGGGTAGTAAACTGTAATTTATTAATAATTTAGCAAATTTCAGTATATAACTTAGCAAGACAGAGCAATTATGAGCACACTACTCTATAAACTATTCAGTATATACTGTCTGTATGTGGCAGTGGGAACATGGATGAATGTTGGTTTGGCAGTGGGGGGTGGAGCATACAATAAAGTTCATCAATAGTTGCTGCTGGAATTCCAAGCTTGGCTTCATGATGTTTTGCAGAGTGAAGATTTGTACGTTACACCATCGTCCATGGTGAAATCTGGCTTGTTCTTCTTGAAGCTTCTCATCAACTGCTTGTCATAGGCATACAGAAGACCTTTCCAGAAATGGTTAGGAGTGAGATTCCTCTCCAATTGTTGCAATCGGTGAGTATTCTTTTCTTCAATTGCTTGACGATGACCCATCTTCGCCAATTCTCCAGAACCTGGGTCATTGCCCAGCATGAGTTTGGGAGGGCCATCAGTTGTTTGATGATGAGATAGCTGCAGCAGTTCAGCATTCTGCTTTACCGCCATTTCCCATCCCTGAGCTTTGTTGTTCTTCAGTAGCTGTATCGCTGCCACTATCTTGGCCATCGTGATATCTCTTGTCTTTGGCTGTCTGTATTGTTTCAGTCCACTGCTTCCTGTGGTTCTTAGTCTTTCTGTTTCATCAAATCCCATTTATCGTTTCAGCTTTTAATTTATTTATCTCGTGTGCTGAACTGCAGTAATGCTCTGCTCTTCTTTTGGATTATGAGATTTTGCTTTATTCTGAATAATTTTTTGGGAGCATTATTTTCCATTTAATGGTGTATATATATATATATATATATATATATATATATATATATATATATATATATATTCCTCCTCATAGCAGACTGCTAGAGTGCCTTCCACTGACACAAGTCAAAACGCTATGGGAACGCCCCTGGCTGACCGCGCTCTGAACCACGTGTGAAATCTAGCCAATAGGCAAGACGTGACGTCATAGACAGGCGACGTCGCGTAAACTAGGAAGCTACAAGATGGCTGTGCGGTGGTAGTGACATTAGCTCTGCAAAGAGAGAAGGTAAGTGCCGCAGGGATGCAGGGAGTGTGGCACGGAGACGCAGCATCTCGTTCCCTCCTAGAAACGTTACCCTAGGAACGCGAGCTGCGTCGAAACGCTATGGGAACGAGTGTCCAGTTTTAGTGAAGCAAGCCCCGACCGCGATCGGAGCGGGGACAAGGACTCGCAGCCGAAAGGATGGCAGGTTTCGCCCGCCATCAAGGTGCCACCAGGAGGAGACAGACTCCCTCCCGGCGAACACTTTCCAGAACTCGATCAGAACTGCGATCGGGGGCAAGGTGTACAGGCGTAGCCTCGGCCAAGACCATCCCATGGCAGCCACTGACTCGACAGGGCATCTGCTCAGACATCCAACCGTCCCGGGATGTAAACGGCTGTAAAATGAGAGGAGTTCGTCCCGGGACCACAAGAGGACCTCCTGCGCCAGTCGTTTGCTAGGGGTGAGACCGGAGGCCCCCCTGGTGGTTGATGTACGAGACCACCGCAGTATTGTCTGTGCAGACCAACACATGGTGATCTCTCAGGACTGGGAGGAAGCGTTGTAACCCCAACAACACTGCCACATCTCCCGGCAATCTATGTGCCACAAAAGACGTGGGCCGCTCCACAGACCCCGGGCGGATTGGCCACTGATGACCGCTCCCCACCCCGTGGGGGAAGCGTCCGTCGTTAGCGTTATGCAACGACAAGGAGCCCCTAAAACAGGGCCTCAGGACAGAACGTAGGGTCCTTCCATGCAACCAAGGCTCAAAGGACACACCGCGAGACCTTGATGTTATGATACAGACTCCCTCTGAGGGAGAACCCTTCTGCCCCGGAGCCACTACTAGGGGGGCCGCATGCGGAGAAGGCCAAGTGGAAATACACTGGACGCTGCCGCCATGAGACCCAGCAGCCTCTGGAACTGCTTCACAGTGACTGGCTGGCCTGCTTCTACCCTCCCGACTGTGGTAAGGATGACTACAAACCGGGCAGGAGACAACCGTGCCCGTAACCTGACCGAGTCCCACACCACGGCGAAGAAGTAGCTTTCCGCGCTGGAGAAAGTACACTTTACCCGGCGTTTCAGTCTGAACCCCAGTACCTTCGTGCAGGCGAGAACAACATCTCAATGCCGAACTGCCTGGTGCTCTAAATGAGCCAACGTCAACCAATCGTTGATATAATACAAAACGCGGATGCCCTGAAGCCGCGGTGGGGTCAGTGCCGCGTTCAAGGTACGAGGTGAGAGTGCTAGGCCGATAGAAGGACCGATATTGGTAAGCTCCGCCCTGAAAGCAACCTCAGGAATCTCCAGTGTGTGGTGAAGGATGGCTGCATGGGAGCACGCGACCTCCAGATCTAACGTATAACAAATCAGTCCTCGGACTTGATCTGAGACACGACCTCTATGAGCGAGTATCCTGAACCCGAGCCCCATAAGTGAGTGGTTCAAGGAGTGGAGATCCAGAATGGGTCGCACCCTGCCACCCCCCTTCGGAACAATGAAGTATGGGCCGTAGCAGCCTGACTCTCTGACCGAAGAGGATGGAACCGCCTCGATGGCGGTACGCACCTCCTCTCCCAGGACCAGAGCCTGCACGGGTCCCACCAGGGTGGGACACATCCCGTAGAACCTGGGAGGAGAAGACGCAAACTGAATCGCGCAGCCCTTCTCCATAGTACGCAGGACCCCTGAGAGACTCCTGGCAGCCCTCCAGACTGACAGAAAGTTCCACAGGGGAACCAACCCCTCGGGGCTGGCCCCTGACCCACTCAGAGTGGCTGGAGTGGAGCTCTGCAGCCGACTACACCTCCGGAGAGGCGGCGGATCCCCCCCATCCGCAGCGATCTTTCGGGCAGAATACGGGGCACAAACCGCTGGAGGGAAGCTGCGCCCTGAACACGTCCCATGGCAGGGCTGGCAGACAGCCCTCCTGAACCCAAACGGCAGGAACAGTGTACTGCGGCCGTTGAAGCCCCCTGAGAGGCGGCGGATGACCCCCAACCGCAACGAACTTTCGGGTGGAATAAGGGAGACAACCGCTGGAGGGAGGCAGCGACCTGGACACCCTGAGGCAGAGCCAAAAGACCGGCCTCCAAGTGGTGCCAGGGAGGGACGAGCATTGTAGCTTAAGGTGCACACCGCCTTCCAAGATGCAAGCCGTCAGGCTTACGCACCACAGCCCGTACACGAGAGGCGAGAATGAACCTCAGGTCACACAAGGAGGGGCCACTGTGGCGCTCAGAAGGAAGCTCACACCATCCCCCATAGCAGGTCACCCTGGCATGCCCGCAACACACTCATCGTGTGGAAGCAACCCGCAGCCAGACCTGCAGCGTAGCCCACCTACCGGAGCCAAGCGGCCCTCCGTAGGCAAACCGATAGCCTTCATAGATGCAGCACTCGGGGAGAGAAAGCTAGCTAGCGTTTCTACCACAAGCGGCATCGTCCCAGAAGCCGCGCTACTTAGTACCAATAACAGCACAGCGAGAAACATCGGAAAAGCACGCACGCACACGGGCCTCCCAGGACCCAGACACCTCGGTGCGCAGAAGCATCTAGCATCCATCTTATCCTCCTCGGAGAGAGAGACATGTAACGCCGCGCCGCCCGCACCGGGAAAAGAAGCAGCCGCCAGGCATGCTTCCCCGAAATACCCGAAATTTCTTCCACCTCGGAGGAAGAAATACAGAGCACCGCGTTATACACACCGGGAAAAGAACCTTCCAAACGAGCGCTCTCCCCGGGGAACGGGAGCTCGGCTAGCAGCAGGGAGCCCATAGCCACAAGGGTAATAGGCTAAAATGCTAACAACCGATACCCTCGAGAGCCGACTAAGCACGCTCCTAAGCTAAGCAAACAACACATCGGCTGCGTGTCACCCCCCCCCCGAAATGAAGCGGGGCAAGCAGGAAACACGCAGATGGAATTCTGCCTGCATCAAGCTCATGACTGTACAGATAACACACACAAAGCGCTTACCTAAACGAGCAGAAGCTAATGTCGCTACTACCGCACACCCATCTTGTAGCTTCCTGGTAAATTGAAGTGCATGATCATCATGTAATAAACAATGTAAAATTGTAAAAAAATTATTCTGTAAATGAACTAGTTCCTGACATTCCAATTAGAAATCCAAAGTTTTAACCACTGAGCCACTAAATGCCTACACACTGGAGACTGGACATGTGCAGCATTCTTCAGAACATTTTTGGTTTATACACTCAGTGTACTGCCAAGCTCTTTATCACTACAGACCTCACAAAACAAACAGAACCTTATACCCAGCTGCAGTAAATAAAGAATTAATAGGACTTTCATCTCAAACAAAAACGCATGGACTTGGAGCCATGTGTTGAGAAATGAATTCAATTTTTTAGTAAATAAATCTTTAACATCATTTACATTTACATTTGCAGCATTTAGCAGATGCCCTTGTCCAGAGCGACGTACAAAAGTGCTTTGAGTCTCATGAATGAACATTGTGAATCCCCATTTTATTTCTTTTTCCATCCCTTTCATTTACATTTATTAATACAGTTTAATGGCCTCATGATCTTTTATATCACTGCGGATTCTTAAAAACTTAAACTTCTTAAAAATTATACATTTTATTTCTCCATTTCTTTCTTTTAAATCTGTATAATGTGTATGAAAGTTTTCTCCTTTCATGTTACAAAACTACAGTTATATATAAAGTAATGCATAATAGTTACCAACTAGTAAACCTGTATTATACGCTATTATAGAACCTCAATACCAAAAGAGTTAAAAAAGAAACATCGTTAATGGTATGGTTTAGTATGCATTAGTATGCAATAGCAGCTTGTACATTTGGAAAGATTGCATTAATGCTGTACGCTATATATTACAGGTTTTAGAGAAACAAATGCATAAAACCGGAAAACGCCTTTTTCAGGGAAGATCGTGTGTATTTGAGAAAGACAAAGCTAACTGCATACTGCATCTATTACTATAGCATAACTTCATAGTAAAAGAGTCCAGATGCTGAACTGACCTTCTGCAGTCTAGAACTTTCAGCACTTAACATTTGGTGCATCATCATTAGACAAAAAAACACAAAAAAACAAAACCCAGAACTGTTGAGCAGCTAGAATCCTGTATCAGACACAGCATTCCTCTCCCAGAATTTCAGCACCTGCTGACTTGATACTACACAGTGGGAAACACGGCCCTGTAACAGCTTTTTTAAGACATGTTGCAGCCATCAAATCCAAAATGAATCTTTTCATAATTATATAAATTCTCAGTTAAATTTTTTTTTTGTTTTATTGTAAATTATTAATCAAGTTTATTTCTATTGTGTTTTTCACAATGGACATTGTCTCAATGCAGCTTTACAGAATGTAATAATTATAGAACAAAAATTTAAGTAAGTGAACTGTGTGTAGTGAGGACCGCTGAGAGGAGCATCAGAGTCTCTTTTCTCTCTAGCATGGACATTTATACCACACGCTTCTTCCGCAAAGCCAAAAGTATTGTGGAAGACCCCACACACCCCTCACACACACTCTTCACACTCCTGCCATCAGGAAAAAGGTTTTGAAGCATTCAGGCGTCACATCCAGACTGTGCAACAGCTTTTTCCCGCAAGCCATCAGACTTCTCAATACACAGAACTGAAGTGAAACTGAAACTTAAACACACACACTCACTCAACTGTGTGTCACTGTTCAAACGCACACTCATTACTCATCTCAATCGATTCCACCAAAATGTATTATTTATATTATACTGTTAGCATGCTGTTTTTTTGCACCTCTCGAATGCTGCTGCTGCTGTTTTTGCACTGCATTGTGTTTGTTTACATATATTCTTGTTTATAGTCCTTTATAGTCCTCTTTTGCACATTAGTGTATATTCGGAGTATACAATACCTTACTGGTCGGCGCTATTTTGTGTTATGCGTATTTGTCGCACACTGTCTTGTGTTGTCTGTCGGCACTGGTTTTTGTCTGCACTATGTGGCGAGGACACTTTTTCCTTGCTCTGTGTTCTGTTTTGTAGCTTTATGTTGTGTGTTGTAGCTCTATGTTGTTCAATGTAGCATCAGGGTTCTGGAGAAACGTCTAATTTCACTGTGTACTGCATCAGCTATATATGGTAGAAATAACAATAAAAGCTTCTTGACTCTTGAATTGACCACAATCAACCCGAGAACATACTCATGACATGTCAGAGATGGTCTGAAATCAAATGAAAAATACTTCCTTCTTTTATCCACATTGAGCATCGTTGATTACAATTAACTTCAGAAACTTCCTCAAATCTGTGCATGCCCTAATTACCATTAACTAAATATTCTTCCTTAATACATCATTTAGGGGTTTGCCTAAATGTTCTGTTTACCATTATCTTTGGCCTGGTGAGGGTTGGACCCAAAAAAAAGAAAAAGAAACATGTCTTTCTACTTCCTTGTCTTATTTCAATCTCTGCGTTTGAGCCTAAAACAGTGTTCTCATTCATCTATCTGACCATGTTTATGTACCTTGTTTTCTTCTCGTATTTACTTATTACGTTATTAAAACACTTTTTTTTTTTTGTAATCTCAGTAGTGTCTTATTCTGCTCAAGTTTTTCTGCACAGCGTCACTCAGCCTCCTGTGTCACATCTACACTGAAACAGCGGACCAATTTCTGCTGTCTCATGTGGCTACCTTACCCCTCCATTGGACTTTGCTCTGATTTTGGAATTTGATATTTGATTTGGCATGTTTTATGCTGGATGCCCTTCCTAACACAACCCTCACCCGGGCTTGGGACCGGCACTAAGAGCACTAACCCTAATGGCTGTGATCTTTGCAAATAGAACAAAAAGATTTCATGGAAGTGTACAGTTGTTTTTCAGCCACTTTCACTTTACTGGTGTCACTTTTTTTTCTTAAAAACCTTATCACATAAATAAGTGCACAACAACGTTCATACAACCTTTTTTAAATTTTATGAAAGCTTGCCATCATTTTGTAGGCTTGTGAGTGGCTGGCCTGCCCCTACCCTCCTGACTGCGGTGAGGATGCCTTTGATCCGGGCGGGAGACAACCGTGCCCGCAACCTGGCCGAGTCCCACACCACGCCGAGAAAAGTGGTTCTCTGCGCTGGAGAAAGTACACTCTACCCGACGTTTTAGTCTGGGGGGAGACACGCAGCCTATGTGTTGTTTGCTTACCTTAGGAGCGTGCTTAGTCGGCTCTCAAGGGTATTTGCTGTTAGCATTTTAGCCGTGTGGCTATGCGCTCTGAAGTAAAGCTAACGTGGATGAGACAGAGGGAGTCAGTGATGAGAACATGACTGAGATCAGACACATTCATGATCATCATCTTTTCTCTGCTTGTGTTCTATATGTGGAATACATTCATTAGGTAACAACATTTTTAATTAGTTTTGTATTAATGTACAGTGGAACCCGGTTATGTCGATGTCCTAGGGGGTCGCCAAAAAGCATCGAGATAACCGATGATCGAGATAAACGAAAATCAAAATGGCGGCAGTATATTAACGTGCTTGAAATTTCTTTATGTACATGATGTGCATTAATAAATGAGAATGTGCATGCACGTGTTTTTGAATTGTTTTTTTACACAACAGCGTTGCTGCGATTTGTTTGATGAAGGCATGCTATAAAAATACATACAGTACATGTTTATCTGTCAGGAATCCACCTGCCACGCCCCCTTCAGCGCCCCCTTCGGAGTAGCAGGTGTTTTCTCGGTCGCTTTCTCTTAAGCTCCCGGCTTCAATCGCGCACATATGGTGCTCGTTTATCATCATCACCAGCTCCTATTTAAACTTCCACACTCTCACTGTCCGTTATTGTTGGTATATGTTGGTTCACGGCGGTCGTTGTTATCGCGCATGCGTATCCCGGTACGTGCCTTCCCACCGGCACTCTCTCAACGGCTGCGCTTTTCTTCCCAAAGTGCACCACGGATTCCCCTAACCCCCGATCTTGCCGGTGTTCATTCTATGCTTTTGCTGGTCATCCCGTTCGCGCCGCCAAGCGGCTTTCATCTCCGTTCATTGCATAACATTTAACAACAAAAGGCATATGTGCACTAACAGCAGAGATTCACCAGTATACAGTACAACACCTGTAGCAGCTGTAAGGCTTGATTTTTCCGACACTTTCACGAGTTCGCGAGTAAATGCGAGAAAGCGAGAATTTGGCGGTGCCACTTCAAAAACGTCGACTTAATAGGGTTGTCGAGTTAACCGAGGTCGACATAACCGGGTTCCACTGTATATGTATATTTGGCTGTCAACATTCAAATGATTGTAAACGGCACTAAATGTTATTAACACGCTATCAATTCAGCGCGCATTTCTGTTTTTACCATTTTTATAAAAAAATGTAAATACATAAATAAATAATCAAATATAAAAGAGGCGAAATTAAAACCTCCAGCAAAACATACACTTATTCACGACGTCCCTTCTTTACTTAGATATAAAATAAATAAATAAACTCCACCGAAAAATATTTTTAATCAGTAAACTTTTGTTTTATTTTTGCGCCAAATCTCAAATTAAACACCAAATCCGCCATGTTTTACACAATTTACCCTCTGGGTGGCGTTTTGTGGGTTTTTCCCTCATAATGGTGACACAAACTTAAATGACTGTTTTTATTGATCGTAGAGATAAAAACAAAACATCATTAAAATCTGTAAAATGATTATATATATAAAAGCTTCTTGACTTGAGGTGCACTTTCTCTGGTATCACCTCATTAACTGTCTGTGTGGAAACATAGCAAAGGTTCGGTTTGGTGTCCTGATGATTTACGTCATTTAAACCACCATTATTACTTTAAAACATTTACAAGAATTTTTTGTCTTCATGCTCTATATTGCATTCATATTTCTAAAAAAGCAAAAGGGCAAGGCAGAAAGCATGAGAAATCAGCACCATACACGGGTAAACCAAACCTGGAGGAAACTGTGGCAGAGTGAGCACAAACAATACATGCAGAATCTTGCACGCTAAGTGAAAACCAAACGGAGTCGCTTGGGTTGTCCGGAATGTTCATTAGCCTAAGCTGTAGAACGGACGATGAGCATGTGGATAAATGGGGTCTTTATAGTGTGGTGACTGATTTGGAACAGGTGTGGATGATTAGTAAGTTGGTGAGCTGCTTGGAGTGATTGGAGGGTTTGGCGAGGGTGTGGCTGGTGGATCCCTGACAAACAGGAAGTATTAATATATGGTACATTTAGAACAGATAGAAATGTGTGATTAATTATTTAATTTGATTGACAACCTTAATACATACAATGTACATATTACATAGTATATCTTTATTACTCCTCATTACATCTGCATTATTTTTATCTATATGTATCTTTGGCTTTATATCCTTACTGTACATTCTGCCCAACATTTCACATTCATGTATATATGTGTATATAATGTGTGCGTATATATACAGGTAGTCGTTGACTTATGGCCTATGCAACTTACGACCATTCGACTTTACGACCACAATCGCTAGCCGCGACGTACGACAGTGCGTACCAGTTTCCGGCATCATTTCACAGTACTGTACATATAGACTACTCTACTTACGACCAAATCGTGTTACGACCGGTCTGTCGGAACCAATCATGGTCGTAAGTCGACGACTACCTGTACATATATATCCACTCGCAATCAGAAATATTCAACCCCCTCACCTCAATAGACAATAGACAGTGATGTTGATGAAAGGAAAGATAATTAAAATAAATGGTGAAAAAACCTCGTGAAATAACAAACAATATTTATTGATAGATATTTGAGTTATTTTGACAACAAAAGTTGACTTAAAATTTTCATTTCAACTTCAATGTTAAGTCTTGTAACACATGAGCATGTGCAGTATTATTCAACCCGCAGCTTCAGTACCTTGTGGAGCGCCCTTTAGTTTTTATAACTTCTAACAAGCGTTTTTGATAAGTGCTGACAAGCTTCATGCTTGACCGTGGGGATGGTATTCTTCTGGTCATAAGCCTGACCTTTTGCACGCCAGACATACCGCTAGTCCATATGTCCAAAAAGTTCCAGTTTGGTTTCATCAGTCCATAGAACTGTCTCCCAGAACTCTGTAGTTTTATCCAAATTCCTCCTGGCATATTCTAGTCGACTCCTGATGTTCCTTGAGGTCAAGAGTGAAGTGCGTCTTGGGGTCCGGCCATGAAGTCCTTGATTATGCACGTCTTATAGTTGCCACTGAAACACTTGTACCAGCCTTCATCATGTCATCCTGTAGCTGTCTTGCAGTCACACGGGGGTTTTTCTTAGCTGTTCTGACTAAGTTGCCAAGGGCCCTTGATGAAATTGTGAGCTTTCTTCCATGGCCAGGCAGGTTTGCAGCTGTTCCATACGTTTTAAACTTCCTTATATTGCTCCCAGTGGTGTCTCCTGGATTGTTAAATCTTTTGGAAATCTTCTTATACCCAAGGCCCTTTAGATGTGATGAAATAATCGCCTCTCTCAGCTTTTGTGGAAGCTCCTTTGTCTTTCCCATGATTGCAACTCACCTTGAACACCTTCATGGTCGGGGTTTATATATTCATCAGAGCTAAAGCAAATGAAGGATTGTTATAGAGTTCCCAAAGGCTTAACGATGTTTCAGCTCCACTTCAAGCCATAAAAACTGTCAGAAAGCTTTAAAAACAACAATATTATAAAGGGGTTGAATAATTGTGACATGGCGATCTTAACAAAATATACTGTTACACACAAATACTACATAATACATTTTCTGTGTTGATTTTATGTAGCACTAAACTTATTAAGAAGCAATCCAAAGCAGAATCCTGCACTTTGAAAAAATTTTCATTTATAAATCCTTAAAACTCTTTAGGGGTTGAATATTTCTGATTGCAAGTGTGTTTATATATATATATATATATATATATATTAGACTTGTTAATTCAGCTTGCACATTTCCTCTTCAATGCCATAACCTTAGAACATCTATCTGTACTTCTTAACGATGTCCACACGTCTCTGCACTGCTATAGCTTTTATATTTATTCACATGTTGTACATATGATGCATATTGATCTTCACTATTTGCACTATTGCTACTTTTTTTTTTTGCAATTTTGGTAGATGCCAAACTGCATTTTGTTGCTGTGCACCTGTACAATGCAATGACAATATAGATCGATCTATCGATCTATCGATCTATCTATTTATCTAATATTAATAAGATGTGAGTTAACAGTGTGACACTAAAACAGGTAGAAGTAATAACTACTTTTTAATGAAGTACATGTCTGAGCCAAGACTTCTTTACTTTCACTTGAGTAAAAAAGTATAATCAGTACTTCAACTTTAACCCGAGTATTTTAAAACATGAGTATCTGTACTTCTACTTAAGTAAAGGATGTGTGTATTTTTGCCACCTCTGGATAAAACCCACTTTGTCATTGTGTCACAGGCTTTTCTATAGGGATAGGAAATTAGACATCTTGCCTGCCATTTCTTTGAATTAAACCTACAACTCCTGCAGGAAGCTCAATAGTAATAAGTTCCACTGGCAAAAATGCTGCATATTCAGTGCTACTGGTGTCACATAAAACTATATCTAACTGCATCTAACTAAACTGTGACTTCCTCAGCTGTAGACGCTGACCAGCTAGTAGAGCTCACCTTCTTTATCTGAATGATTCTCTTTTCCTGACAGATCCTTTTGGAATTCTGATCTTGGGAAAATTACTGCTTCTATCAAAACAACAATATAATACATGACTGTTATATTCTTATGCTAGTCCTTTAGGTTTAAAGATGCTGACAATTAATATATAAACACATCTGAGCATAACATTCGGATCAATGTCAATTTCAGCTAGGTTCTTTCCACTGAACTCCCCGAGTCTTCCTGTCTCTAGTGCCATCAAAATTTTGCTTATCTTGGCAAGCTGGAGAGTGCTTTCAGGAAGTCTGTAATATTCTCTGTGTACCCTCACATCATGGCCTACAAAGTCTGCCAGCTGATCCAATTCTGTATTATTAAGGTTCAGAAAAAGTAAAAGTGTTTACGTAGCTTTACTGATCAAAGTGCTTTTGGATTCTTTGCTCCATGTTGTATTGCAAATTCATGTAGACAATCAGATCCCCTTAGGTGTGAAAGTGCTGCAGGACGTGCAAACATGTAGATGCTTTCAGATGGAATGGCACACGATTCTCTTGTTTTTATAAGAAGCTCCATGTTCTTCTGCCATAAAAGTGTTAAAAGAATTGGAACCTTTCGTCCTTTCCACGTATTTCAACTGAATGATGGCAGAGTTTCTTTTCAAGCTCTGAAAGTGCGAGAGCAACATCTTCATGCAAGTTAAATGATGTTAATGGCATTTTTGAGACCTCACCCTCTCTTCTGCGATTAAAAAGAATAGTCTGAGCCAGAGTAACCTTCGCTAGATGTGTCCAGTTCTTGGAGGACGCATCTGATGACAGTTTCTCAAAACACTCTTCTTGCTTTTGATCAAGATACAAATAAAGCATTTTCACATCCTCAGTAAAAGGTAGAATAAGCAGAGCATTCCACTTAACTTCTCTCTGTGTTCTGAGTGCAGGTGATGATATCAGTTCACTCCATCTTGCTGCATACATGTCTGAAAAGTTGTTAGCTTTGTTTGCTCTTTCACTGTCGCCATCCATCATTACTTTAAATGAAACCAAAGAAGCAATGTTCTGTAATCTGTGACCCAGGCTCTGGCATGGAGAAGCTGATGAATCTGTGATGATCACAAATGTTGAGCTCATAAAACTAGGAGCTACTAAGCATATAGACTGTAGAAGACTGCAGAAAGAACATTACTTATAATCTCATACTCCAGTAATCATGTTAGTTCTCACTGTCCAGTGTTCTGTATTGTTGAAAGATTTATGATCAAACTCTTGATGTCACCCAAATGAGGATGGGTTCCCCTTTTGAGTCTGGTTCCTCTCAAGGTTTCTTCCTCATAACATCTAAGGGAGTTTGTCCTTGCCACAGTCCCCACGGCTGCTCATCAGGGACAAATTCACACCATTCACCTTCACTGCTGATTTCTGTAAAGCTGCTTTGAGACAATGTCTGTTGTGACTGATCAACTTTATTCCCCTGTAGTTACTGCAGGTCTGCACATCTCCCTTATTCTTAAAGATCAGTACCAGCACACTCCTTCTCCATTTCTCGGGCATACTCTCCATGCTTCTACTGGTATGTCATCGAGTCCAACCGACTTTCTACTCTTCATCCTCACACTACACTCTTCCTCCTTCAGTTTCCACCATCTTATTCTTTTTTCAGTCCTCTCTCTCCTCCTCTTCTTCTTCACCTCCAAAACCATCCTACAGACCACCATCCGATGCTGTCTAGCTACACTGTCCCCCGCCAACACCTTACAGTCTCCAATCTCCTTCAGGTTGCATCTAATAAACATAGAACATGGTCCACCTGTGTGCACCTTCCTCCACTCCTATACGTCACCCTATGATCCTTCTTCTTCTTAAAATACGTGTTCACCACTGCCATTTCCATCCTTTTAGCAAAATCTACCACCATCTGCCCTTCCACATTCCCCTCCTTAAAACCATACCTACCTATCACCTCCTCATCACCTCTGTTCCCTTCACCTACATGCCCATTAAAGTCTGCCCCAATCACCAATCATTCTTTCCTAGGTTTACCATCTACCACTTCATCTCACTCACTCCAGAATTTGGCTGGGTTATCATTATTATTATTATTATTATTTTTATTATTATTATTATTATTAAATAATAATTGTGTAACCTTCACAAACTTTTTATATTAAGGCTAAATTCACCTTGAGGTCCCCATGTTCACACAGGTCACCACTTTATTAGTGTGTATTCCGGTTGATGTCCCTGCAAGCACACACGCACACACACACACACACACACACACACACACACTGTTTCTTGCATTTGCACTATTATAATTTTCTACATTTATTATTTATTTATTATGTCATTATGTCACAGGCTGCTTTGAGGATTCACAGCATTTCCTCTACATACAAAAATAAACTCTTAAATACTGAATTATGATTTAATCATTGGCAGTCAATATTCTACAATAAATGCTAATGGTTACTGTCAGAGAATGTGGGAAATTTCCAAATCCCCCTGTTGACTCGAGCCGAAAGTGAAAGAGCAAAATGCTATATATAAAATCTCAGAAATCACTCAGGAGCTAAAGCCATCCAGGAGACAAAGCAGGTAAGAATCAACACATTTTACTAGTAGAAGGCTCTTTATGCTTTGTGTACCACATTATATTTGATGAATACCTGCTTACCTGTTTGTTCAGCACAGTTATTTACACTATTATTTATGTATTTATTTACTACTATTCAGTTTTCTAACTTTCCTTCTTATTCTCTCTATAATTCCAGCCTGATTTTTCACTGTGATTTTTTTCTGAAAATGTCAACAGGTAAGCTCAGTCTGAGTCTGTAGGCTTGTTCCTAAATACATCATCATAATATGTTTAATAATGTATATAGATTTATATTCTGAATTGTTTTATTATAGTGCTCTGGTATTGTTTACTCTCTGAATCTGAAACATAATTTTATCACTCTAATCACATCATCCCTGTCAATCAGAGACTCAGAATTTAGTGATGTTATTAATTCCATAAATTACACACAGAGTGAGGAGGTACAGTGATCACCCTGAAGTTTATTATTATCCTGTAACTGCTGATTTCTCAACAGATGGAGAGAAGAACACCACCTCATCAAAAATGGTTAAACTGGGAATAAACCGTGCACAGGGTGCCCTAGATATTATCGATTATTATGACAGACCTGGAAATGCGTACGCTGAAGGACCATACACTGGCACAGACACGTACGCTTATTCTTGCGAAGACAAACCGGGAAAGTGCATTCCTAAAGCTGGAGCTGTTGCTTTGGCAGGTGTAGGACGAGCTGGAGCAGAGTGGAGCGTCTTCTCAGCTGAAGCTAAATGTCAAAATACTTCTGCTTCTGCTGAGGCTAATGATCTGGAAGCAGGAGCCATGGCTCAAGCTGAGATTGGCAGTGTGTCAGCTGCAGCTGGTCCAGTTGAAGCGAAGCTGGGTCTGGGGTTCGACACTGGTGTCACAGTTAGTCCCAATAATTTAGAGCATAAGGTTCTTGGCACCGGTATCACACTCGGTGAAAGAAATGGAATTTCTCTTTTTGGAAGTCATCTGGAATGTAACTTGTTATAAATTGTTTAAAATAATTTTCGTTCACAATTATTACTAAGATAATATTTCCTCAAACTGTGATTTCTATCCTCCTGACGCTGATGTTTAATGCTTACTCAAAGCTCTATATGTCATGTTATTAATAAAAAAATTTTTAATTAAAATAATAATCAAATATACTGTGCTTTTCTAGTTGCCTCTTTCACGCACACAGAGAAAACACTTAATACACAGTGATATACCATTTTATTATTTGTGATATCACACATATCGTTAACAACAGGGTACTGGTGAAAACTGTGCTACTGTTGGCCGACGGAGGTGAAGGAGAGGAGGAAGACGTCTACAGAGACAGCAGGGAAAGGAGAAGTGTAGGAGAGTGGAGGTTCAGGTTGGTACTTTAAATGTTGGTACTATGACGGGTAAAGGGAGAGAGGGAGCTGATATGATGGAGAGGAGAAAGGTAGATATGTTGTGTGTTTAGGGGTGGTGTGTGTGTGTGTGTGTGTGTGTGTGTGTGTGTGTGTGTGTGTGATTTTGTGTGCATCAGCCCTGTTTAAATCATCTACACTGCTCCCAATTACATCTCACACTGATTATAAAATACTACTACTGACGTATAAAGCATTAACGCTCTTGCACCGCAGTACCTGAGTGAACTTTCTGTACCAGTATGATCCTCCACGCTTACTTAGTTCAAAGGGTGCAGGCTATTTGTTGGTACCTCAAATAATGAAGACTCCAACAGGGGGCAGATGTTTCTCTTATAAACCCCATAGTTATGGAACAGCCTTCCAATCAGTGTTCGGGACTCAGACACAGTCTCAGTGTTCAAGTCGAGGTTGAAAACGTATTTATTTAGTCGAGTCCTTTAACAGTAGATTTTTTTCTTAGGTAAAGGCTCAGATCTGGAGAGAACATGGATATCGAGTGTTTGGTGAACTGGGATATTTGGATGCTGTCGTCCCCTCACTTTCACACGTTCACTCAGGTTTGTTGATGGTGGTGTGGTGGGTCGTCTCTTATCCCAGAGATCCCTCATGTCTGTGTTACCTTCTGCTTCTTCCTTTTAGTTATGCTGCCATAGCGAGTCTTGCTGGAGTCCAAACTGCACAGTGACATTAACTTTCATACAACAATAAAGACACATAATAATCCGTATCCTTCTCTTCCTGTCACTCTCTCTCTCTCTCTCTCTCTCTCTCTCTTTTTCTCTCTCTCTCTTTCTCTCTCTCTCGGTCAAGTTAGACATGCTTCTGAGGTTCCAGTGACCACTGTTCCTGCCCCTCTTCCCTCCATGGATCTTCCAACTTCATCCAGGCCTGAGGATAGATCGATTGGAGGCTTGGGACGGTTTCTCATCAATGCCTTGGGTGGTTCCATGAAATTCCAGAGTAAGTCAAGTCAAGTCAAGTTTATTTGTATAGCGCTTTTCACAACAGACATTGTCTCAAAGGAGCTTTACACAAATCAGCAGTCAAGGTGACTGTGGCAACTCCCTTAGATGTAATGAGGAAGAAACCTTGAGAGGAACCAGACTCAAAAGGGGAACCCATCCTTATTTGGGTGACATCAAGAGTTTGAACATAAATCTTTCAACAATACAGAACACTGGAGAGTGAGAACTAACATGATTACTGGAGTATAACATTATTAGTGATTTTCTTTCTACAGTCTTTGGTATAAAAGTATGAGCTATTGAGCTCAACATTTGTGATCATCACAGATCCAGCAACTGCTTCTCCATGCCAGAACACTCCAGGAGGTCCAATGTCAAAACTTCACACATGTAGTGGGATCCAGTTGGCACTGGTACGTCTCTAGATGGTTCGGGATGTTTGCGAGTTCGGCATCTACTTCTTTAAAGTCCATAATCTTCATGAGGTGGGACGTGACTGGAGCTGCCCAAACCTCAGGAAGCCTCGGGATGGGGAGAGAAAGAGAAGCAGTGGAGAGGAATTAGCGTAGCTGCTGTTCATGATATTAACAGCACAAGTTGATAATGTGGATGTGATCAGATGTTCTGGAGCACAAGGTTATGATGTGATGTGTGTTATGTGTAGGCTTTGCTAAAAAGATACGTCTTTAATCTGCACTTAAACTGGGAGAGTGTGTCTGAGCCCTGAACACCGTCAGGAAGACTATTCCAGAGTTTAGGAACTAAATGTGAAAATGCTCTACCACCTTTAGTGGACTTTGCTATTCTAGGAACTACTAGAAGCCCAGAGTTTTGAGATCTCAGGGAGCGTGACGGATTGTAGCGTGTTAAAAGACTGGAGAGATACATGGGAGCCAAACCATTTAGTGCTTTATAAGTGAGTAGCAGTAGTTTGTAGTCTATTCGAAACTTAACAGGAGGCCAGTGCAGGGATGATAGGATTGGGGTTATATAATGCATTACAATAATCTATTCTGGAGGTCATGAACGCATGGACGAGCTTCTCTGCATCAGATATAGACAACATGTTTCTTAACTTAGAAATATTTCTAAGGTGAAAGAAGGCTGTTTTTGTAACTTGGTTGATATAATTTTTAAAAGATAAGTTGCTGTCTAAAATAACTCCCAGGTCTTTTACCGTTGAACTAGTGGTTACAGAACATCCATCTAAATGCAGGTTGAGATGCTGGAGCTTCTGTATACTAGTTTTTGGGCCAATGAGCAAAATCTCAGTCTTATCAGAATTTAAAAGTAGAAAGTTATGGGTCATCCAATCTCTTATTTCCTTAAAACACTCAGTTATCCGAGTTAATTAAGCTGTATCGCCTGGTTTTGATGAGATATATAGCTGGGTATCTTTAGCATAACAATGGAAGCTAATTCCATGCCTTCTAATAATATTTCCTAAGGGAAGCATGTATATTGTGAAGAGCAGGGGTCCTAGAACTGAACCTTGTGGCATGCCATAGTTCACTAGCATTAGCCTGGAAAGCTCTCCATTTAAATCTACGAAATGGTAACGATCAGACAGGTTGGATTTAAACCAGCTTAATGCCTGTCCCTGAATATAGATTTAATTCTGTAAGCGATCTAGGAGAAGATCATGGTCTATAGTGTCGAATGCAGCAGTAAGATCTAGTAAAACTAACAGCGAGATGAAGCCTTGGTCTGAAGCTAAAAACAGGTCATTAGTGATTTTAATCAGAGCAGTTTCTGTGCTATAATGGAGCCTGAAACCTGACTGAAACTCTTCAAAGATATTGTTCTCTTGCAGGTAGGAACAAAACTGGGCAGGGACAATCTTTTCTAAAATCTTAGACATAAATGGGAGATTTGAAATTGGTCTGTAATTCAGTAAGAACAGGAGCTTTGGGGATGGATCTGGACTGTAGTTAATGTCAACAGACTGCTACATTGACTCAGGACTTTTTTTTGTATTGCACTTTTAACAATGAACATTGTTTCAAAGCAGCTTTATACAGATAATGTGGTGATAAAAATCAATAAGATGTTCTTTATAAGCATACGTTTGTTCCTGATGAGCGAGCCGGATGGCGACTGAACACAACACATTGGATCTCTTGTTCATCTCTCAAAACTATTTTTCAATGAACATCTCATTGCCATCAGAATGACGAGTCCTTCTGTCATTGTTCAGAAAAAAACTCATCAAAATGTTAAGTCGTATTGTCAGTATGACGGCGCACATTTTCAGGATTTCCTGATGTTTGGTTACAGAAGACAGTAATAGAAAATGCAAAAGGCTGAATTGCTTCTGTATGGTATATAAGAATTTCAGCAGCACAAATGTATTTATTTGTTTGCATATTTGATTTTTATTGATTGCATGGGACAGAATTCACAAATTTACTGTACTTTATTCCTGTTTGTTTATTTATTTTCAGAAATTTAAATTTTGTTCTATTGCCAATTGAAGGTTCACCAGATTCCCTTTTGACCTGTTTAAGAGAACTAGTTGATGATTGGTTAATCTGATGATGTTCATTAGTGACAATCAGCAGTTCAATTTACAAAAAAAAGGTTTAATAGAAATTTAAACTTGACAGATTCTGACAACTGGTCAATGACTTCAATGAATTGATGCTGAGATGTTTTGGGGTTAAAACTATTCAGGTGAAACAAGTATAATATATTTTGATCAAATGAACACAAATAACTGATAATGTAGGAAACAGCAGACACTCGTACACAATCCATTAAATGAATGTACAAAAACATTAGCAATTTAATCAAAGCAACAAAAAATTTCTTTTATAATGAACACATGTGACTAAATGATGTGGAGGCTGAAGAAGGAGTTTTGAGAATTCCATTTCTGATCAGAGAAACGCTCCAAAGTGTTTAGTACATAATCCCAAGTATATAATATAAAATAGGCATGTAATAATCTTCATCAACTATCTGAATTTAAAAACAAATGAAAAATGTATATGGCCTTTGGAGGCATTGCATGATAGTGATTAAATATTTGCATCAATATCAGAAGTTTTTGTTTATAAACTCCTTCCAAGTATCAGAATCAGTTTTATTAGCCAAGTTTCAGGTCTCTCCAGAGATGTTCTTTAAGAGTTCAGGTCAGGGCTCTGGCTGGGTCACTTTAGGATATTCACAGTGTTGCTCCCTAATCCATTCTGGTGTTGTCTTGACTGTGTGTTTGGGGTCGTTGTCATGTAGGAAGGTGAACCTTCAACCCAGTCTGAGGTCCTGAGTGTTATGGAACAGGTTTTTATTGAGGAGATCTCTGTACTCCATTCAGCTTTACCTCAACCCTGACCACCAAATGCATCCAGTGCCCCATAATGGGTTACTTATAACAGGGAATGTGAGCAAAGTCCAAATCCCGGCTGATGAAAGTGAAACATAAAAATGCTGGATATAAAACCTCCTTGTGCACCTCCTCAGGAACTCACTCAGGAGCTGAAGCCATCACAGGAGACAACCAATCAGGTACCAATCAACGCATTTATTTCTTTATCTAGCGTTAAATAATCAGATAAAAATGAAACCACGTTTGGGCTTTTTACATTTTATCTTTGATGCATGCGCCTCCTGGCATGGTAAAAAAACAGTTATTTATATTAAAGTCTTATTTTACCTTCATTTCTCTTTCTCTATATTTCTAGTCTGATTTTCCCGTGTGTGATTTTCCTTGAAAATGTCAGCAGGTAAGCTCACGACAATGGAGTCTGTATGTGTAGCTGATGTATGTTGTTACACCAGATTATTAATAATTATTTTTATTAATATTATTTTTGTAATTATTATATTTAACTTTATTTTATTACTTGCTCTGTTTTTTTCATTGTGAAACACATTGGCTGATGTCACACAGTCCAGAGTGTATTAGAGCTTTAACTCGTTTAAATAGTTAAATGTGGCATCATTGCAAATGTTGTTCTGTCTAAAAACAAGTTACATAAATAACATTTAATTATGTTAATAAAATGATTATTTTTCTGTTAAAAAAATTCACGCTATAAAAAAGGTGCTGGTGGTGAATGCTGCTGCAAAATTTTTACAAGTTCATAATTTTCTCGTATATACACGACATCATATTCAATAAATCATGAACGGTGTGTTTCTTTATCGATTACCTGATATATTGATATTTTCTATGTGTTCTGTGGTGAACAGGCAAAGCAGGAAGAGCGCTAATGTTGCTAATTCTTGTCCATGTGTTTTGTTACCCAGGTATGCTAATGTTCATTCAGTTGTTCAGTTTTTTTTGTATAAAAGATCTACATTTGGTGTACTTATTCTATATATATATCTATATCTATATATCTATATATATATATATAGATAGATAGATAGATAGATAGATAGATAGATAGATAGATAGATAGATAGATAGATAGATATATATATATCTATATATAGATATATATATATATATATATAGATATATATAGATATAGATATATATATATAGATATATAGATAGATATTATATAGATAGATAGAATTAATAAATAATTAATTACTTATTTAAATGAATTGAAATTAAATCATTATTCATTGACTACATCACTAAATTGTTGCAGGACGAGTTGCCGCAGATTGGAGAGTCTCAGCTGACGGTCCAAGTGCTTCTGAATTATCAGAAACTATGGCTCGAGCTGAGCTTGGAAGTGTATCAGCTGCAACTGATTCATTTGAGGCGAAGCTGGGTCTGGGGGTCGATACTGGTGTCACAGTTAATGATGACAATTTTGAGTTTAAGCTTCTTGGCACCGGGATGACTCTTGGTCGCACAATGGAAATTTCCATTTTTGGAAGTTCACTGAAATTCAATTTGTGGTGATTTTTGTTTACAATAATTACCAGGATAATTTTTCTGTCTGTCATTTCATCAAGAAACAGAGGAATAAAATAATCATCAAATATACTGTGCTTTTCCAGATTCCTCTTTCATACACACTGGGAAAACATTCTATACACAAGGACAGTGGTAGAATTGGTATTGTTTTTTTTTCTCACACACCACAAATAAAAATAAATCTAAACCCAGTTACGAGCTAAAAGAAGTTTTACTTTAACTAGCATTATAAACTTCACATTTCTCAAATAAACACAATTAATCAAACAGCTTTATATAATAAACCATCAACCCCAGAACACTGTTCATGTTGGCATGACAGACTGCTTGTGTATCTTTAACACATTTTGTTTTGTCTTTACCTGTGACTTTGATGAGGATCTTATATTTTATGACCAATTACAGTTTTACGATTGTTTACACACTGAAATGAAAATAACACACAGTTAAAGAAAATTTACATTAGAGGAAGCAAAGCCGCAGCCCAGATATGCACAACAATAAGCACATTTTCAACCTCACACAATTTGCAAAACACTAAACACACTTCTCTACATTAGACACAGAAATCTAACCGAAAGTCACTTCTTTAGGTTAGGTCAACTTTATTATCCCCGAGGGGCAATTTGTTTCACAGCCAGCAGAATCCATACACAAAGCAACAACCAATACAGAGAAGGAAAAAAAAATGAAATAAAAATAAAACACACAATTTAAACATTTAAACACAATTTGAGTATTTAAAAACCCAATAGCAACTGGTACAAAAGAATTTTTAAATCTATTTGTCCTGCAAAGCGGTAAAAGATATCTACGTGAAGAAGGTAACAACATAAAAAGATTCTGCAAGGGATGGCTGGAATCTCTTAATATTAACTCGGCCTTCCTCAGAGTTCTTGCTTTATACACACTGTTTAAATCCAACAGGTTGGTGCCGACAATCTTACCACACACTTTAACAATACCCTGAAGTCTATTTCTATTTTTCAGATTAAGCGATCCATACCAACACACAAATGTAAAAGTAATAACTGACTCAATAAAACAAGAATAAAACATTTTCATAAAAGTGCTATCCACGTTAAAACCACAGAGTTTCCGTAAAAAATACATACGCTGGTGGGCTTTTTTTACAAACAGCATCCACATGAGCCCCAAAAGTCAACTTTTCATCTATTATAGTACCAAGATATTTAAAATGATGTACAATCTCAACAGCATGATCATTAATAACCACAGGAGAGATGGCTGTACGATTCTTCCTAAAATCTACGATCATCTCTTTGGTTTTTAATACATTAATGTCCAAAAAGGACAGTTTACACCAATCAATAAAATCTACCAATACAGAACCGTGAACAGAATCCTCATTATCAAGGAGGGAAACGATAACTGAATCATCAGCAAACTTAATGATATGGCGCCTCTCAAGTTGCGAACGACATTCATTAGTATAAAGCACAAATAAAAGAGGTGAAAGAACACACCCTTGTGGTGACCCAGTAGAGGAAAAAAGTACATCAGACAAAACACTGTTCACCTTCACACGCTGAGACCTATTGGTTAAGAAATCCATCAGCCAACTTATCAATCCATAATCAATATTATGAACACTCTTTAACCTTTCTGCTAGGATATGAGGTTGGATACAATTAAAGGCTGATGAAAAATCAATAAAAACCAAACGTACAAAAGTTTTTGCGCCCTCAAGGTGTGCCAAAATCATGTTTAATAGAACACATATCGCATCATCAACACCCCTGCCTGACCTATAGGCGACTGAAACGGAACTAGATTTGCCTGTACCATGGTCAAAAGCGCGTCCTTCACAATCCTCTCAAATGTTTTCATTATCAAAGAAGTAAGTGCTACTGGCCTGTACTCATTTAAAGATTTTGGTGCATTATTCTTAGGAACAGGTACAATAATAGACTCTTTCCAAAGACAGGGAACCTTATGGAGACTCAATGACATTTTAAAAATAAAACAAAAAATATCTGCAAGTTGTTCCGCACAATTCCTAAGAATACGGCCCCCGATACCATCCGGGCCAGGACTTTTCCTCTCTCTTACACCTCGAAAAAGTTTTAAAACCATATCCTTGTCAACATTAACCCTATTCTGTTCCGGAGCAACATTATTAAACACTGCCAATTCCTGACTAAAATCATGACTATTAAAACGATTATAAAAAACATTCAGATCATTAGAAAGATCAAAATCAAGCTTCCCATTAAGAGAAATATTACGTTTTTTAGAATTCATCCCCATCATGGATTTCACCCCCTCCCATGCAGAACGTGAATTCCCGGTTTTTAGCATATCCTCCACTTTGACCTTATAATTAAGCCTTGCCATTTTAAGTTCTTTTTTAACTTGTTTTTTTAATACCTTATACTGAGTCACATCACCTTGATTAAAACAAATATTCCTCTGAATAATTGTGTTTTTTACCGATTTAGTGACCCATGGTTTATTATTTTGGTAAATGGCTATTTCTTTCCTGGGAATAACAAGATCTTCACAAAACGTAATATAAGCTGACACCGTCTCTGTAAGTTCATCTAAATCTGCACAAGCATCAGTAAACACATCCCAATACAATTATATAGATTCAGCTGACCACACCGGAACTAAACGACGTTCCGGCTTAGTTTTCTTCAGGACCGATTTGTATAGTGGAACCAAGTGCACAACATTATGATCAGATGAACCCAAGGGAGCTCTACAAAGCGATTTGTAAGCTCCCTTAACAGATTCGTAACAATGATCCAAACATTTCATATAGCGTGTAAAACAAGTTACATACTGATAAAAACCACACAGGGACTTCTCCATATTACAGTGATTAAAATCACCCATAATAAAATTAGGTGCGTCTGGCGAGATCCCTTGAAGCCTTTGCACAGTTTTAACAATAATTCGGGTTGCAGATTCAGCGTTAGCTCTCGGGTGAATGTACACGAGCGTGATAAATATCTGGGGGAACTCCCTTGGTAAGTAATAGGGTCAAAGGGAAACAGATAAGAGTTCAATGTCAGGAGTGCATAGTGTCTCCCTAACGACCACTGTATTACACCAACTTTTATTAACATAAAGGCATAATCCTCCACCAAGTGATTTACCCGTCACAGTGGGATCTCTGTCCACACGATAGGGTTCCCCAAATCCATCAATTTCCAAGTCGGAATAAAAGTCTTGTTCCTTGAGCCATGTTTCTGTGAAAGCAAGAAGACATGCTTCTCTAAACTCCTTCAGGAATTTTACATTTGCCCGAAGCTCATCCAGTTTATTTCGGAGTGACTGAACGTTAGCCAGCATAACAGTAGGGAGAGGAATATGACAATGGCCTTGTCTCTTCAATCTCTGACGCATGCCGCCGCGACTTTCCCTCTTCCGCACCCCTTTCGGCTTGGATACACACTCTTGGTTTGGCGCGGTAGAATCCGACTGAACAACCTCTGCTGGGAACGCTGCCAGGGGATCCACACTTCCCTCTCCAGAGTTACGTAGTAGGAGAAGAAACTCGCGGCTGTACTGAAGAGATACACGGGGCTCGCAAAAAACACTCAAAAAGTGCAAAAAAAGAAAAAAATAGAAAAAACTTGTCATATTACAATAAGTCATTGTTTCCAAACAATAAAAAATTCTAATAGATAAAAATAAAAATAAATAAATAAAAAAGCACGAAACAACAATAAACAAGCACAAAACCGCAAACAAACAAACAATAAACCACACTGCACGCTTCCCAAACTGCTGCTGCGTGTCGCCATGCACAGCGCCACCCTCTTTCACCCTTCTTTGTTTTTAAGGCACTGCTTTCTAAAACACCACCTCCGTAAACACAGTTGATCAAACACGGCCGTCAGTTATGCAAACATTCAGGTGCTTAATTGTAAACTCAATAATCAGGTGTAATCACTATAAAAAGGCAGCAGGTGAGGGTTTAGAGAAAGAGGGAGACCTGTGTTATTAAAACAGTTACATAAGACTCATTCCAGTGTGTCCAGAATGAAGAGACTGGCCAGGACCCGCATGTGGTGGCCAGGAATGAATCAAGATGTGAAGAGAGAGTGGTGACTGAATGTGAGATGTGTCAAATCTTTAAAAAGACACCTTCTCGAGCGCCTTTGCACCCCTAGGAGTGGCTTTTCGATCAGAATCAATTAGCAGAACAAAAATACTGAAGTGTACATTATTTACCTCCACATGTTCATACTGTAGGTCTTTTACTCTTACAGAATTTCATTCAAATGGCACTTGGAAGAGTTGCTTCATCTGTATGTGATGTTCTTTAAGGATTCGTCCCAGTGTTGACAGAGAGACCTGATGGACATTATTGAAAACTGTGTGGTCATTCAGGATGTTTATCTGAATTTCTCTAAAATGTATTGTATTATTGGCCAAAACCATGTTTATTATTCAGCTCTCTCTTGTTCCATCGTGAATATGAGGCCTTTTCCTTCTTTACGTTCTCAAAGTTTATATATACATAAACTTTAACTTCAATCAACTTTACCATTCCTAATGTAGTAACAGCAACTAACATTTTTGCTAAAAACCCAGCCATTAGGGAGGCACAAGTCAGGTCACTCTTAGTGTCGGTCCCAAGCCCGGATAAATGGGGAGGGTTGTGTTAGGAAGGGCATCCAGCGTAAAACATTTGCCAAATCAAATATGCGGATCAAGAATCAGAAATTCATTCCAGATCGGTTACCAACGACCGCCACAGGTATCGTTAACAAACAAGGTACTGGTGGAAATTGGGCTTCTGTTGGCCGAAGGAGGAGAAGGAGAGGAGGAAGACGTCTACAGAGACAGCAGGAAAAGGAGAAGTGGAAGAGAGTGGAGGTTCGGGTTGGTACTTTAAATATGGGAACTATGACTGGTAAAGGGAGAGAGATAGCTGAGGGATGAGGGACCATGAGGAACATGGGTTATATCGGTAAAAGAATGCTGAGGATGGAGCCACCACAGAAGCATTATTTGCTTTGAGAATGTTTTTGGAGAAGTATAGAGAAGGTCAGAAGGAGTTGCATTGTGTATTTGTGGATTTAGAGAAAGCGTACGACAGGGTGGAGAGAGGAGTTGTGGTATTGTATGAGGAAGTCAGGTGTGTCAGAGAAGTATGTGAGGGTGGTGCAGGACATGTATGAGGACAGAGGTTCATGGATGTGATGAGGGAAGACATGCAGGTAGTTGGTGTGAAAGAAGCAGACGTAGAGGACAGGGGGGTATGGAGACAGATGATCCACTATGGCGACCCCTAATGGGAGAAGCTGCAAGAAAAAGAAGAAGAAGAAGAAGAACTAACATTTTTGCTAATCCACGAAATAAACACATCTCTAATATAATTAAGCATTAACCCCTGCTATATACTCATTAACAACTATTCATAGTCAGTATTACAACTGTAGGGTGCCCACCCAATGGTCCAATGACGAAATCCACGGGTGTGGGTGAAGGTATTCTGCGTGTTGGTCTTTCTAGCGCGGCTGTAAAAGATTACTTAAATAGATTGTATATTGTTATATTAATCCAATTTTAACCTCTAATCTGACTCCAATTTATAATAAAGATTTAACTTGAATAGCTCTATTCCAAGCTGATCAACTTATTGGTTGTACTTCTTCTTTAATTTTAGTAGATTATTCTGAGCATTCCGTCTTTTTAATTAATCATTTATTATGGTCCTGGAGTCGCTTAGAACTTTGTGCTCGGCTAACTATACCTGCTCACGGAGGCACATTGGCCAATCCGAATCTTAGTCAGAGGATATAACGGTAAACTAATATTCATTGATTTAGTTATTTGGTCATAACTTGCTAAGTCAGTGATAACCGCTACACATGCTCACGGACACAAACTCGCCAGACTGTCCCTTAGTCAGAGGATATAACGGTAAACTAATATTCTTTAAGTAGGCCGCCAATGCTTGCTCATGCATGAAGAATACTGTATTTAGTCACTTAGTTATAACTTGCTAAAGTCAGAGATAGTCAGAAATCAGAAGGTCTCAGACGTTGTGCTCTATGCTCCATCCGCTCATGAGCCTTCAGTTTGTACTATCCTGGTCACAGATTTGCGGTAACGACAGACTACATAATCAACTAGATATAAATGAAAATTTCAGAGTTAATCAAGAATTTTACATTTATTTGCCAGGTAATAATCAATAAACAAATGTTACATTTAAAACAAATAATAGAAGAAAGTTACATAACATGATCAACATTACCCAAATAATTTATCAATGCTGTTTACTAAAGAATTGTTCACTATACCTGGCAAGAGACACACAGAGACTGTGTGGGAAGTTCTGATTATCGAATGCTTCCTTGAGTGTTTCGTCAAATTTCCTTAAATACCCAAACCATCGTAAACACTTGTAAATTCAAAGTGATAAAGCTTTGCACACCCTTTCTTGGGAAAGGATGTGACCTAAAACCTAATTGTCACCTAGACCACCTGGTCAGTAGGAGAGAATTTCCCCAAACCTGAGGTCTGTTTTACTGATATGGGACTGAGATCATATTTCCAATCACACCAAGACCTTTAAAATGATACTAAACATGTGAAGGTAAAATGTATACATTACCAAATTGTAATTATTACGTTATGCAAGTAAAGTAGCTTGAATTCCGGGACCTTCTCAGTCACCTTTCCATGATCCGGCCATCTCCCCAGGAGGGAAGAGGGGGGCTCAAGGATGGGTGACTGGGCAGCTGAACAAATGGCTTTCTCCTCAGATCAAAGAGATCCTCTTCAGATTAGAAGGTTTATTGTTTTGTTGCATGGTAGTTCTCGGGGTCTGGTCTCATGAAGTTGCATGGCAGTTCTCGGGGTCTGGTACCATGAACAGATCTGACCATCCTTACACAACAAACATCAATTTTACTTATCCACTTGTTAATTATCTATTAACAAATGTCTTTTTACTTTAATACTATAAGACTCATGCAGAGGTCCCAACACATCATGTTAGATTCAGGTGGGGAAGCTATGTTTGTTAGGATGTGCACATATACCATTAGATTGTACAATATAGTTGTTGGGTTAGAGGGCCTTCTCAGAAACTGTGGCCAGTTTGTCAAACTCACGGCTGGATTCCAGCCATACTGTCTGCCTAACTTCGGAGGCAAAAGATATCTGGCAAATTTCTCATGGCTTTTATAATATTCAGGCAACGGATGTTGCCTGAATATTAGTCTCAACTCCAGTGGCGGCTGGCCAATAGGGGGAGCTAGGGCGCCACCCTCCCTGAATCACACACGCAAAATTATAATCATAAAAATTATTTAACTGTATATTTGTATGATGTAATATATTAGAAAATCATTTGTGGAAAATATTTTTTTTCACAATCACCATATGTCCTCTCTGTGTGCACCACTCAATTGCAGCTGAGGGGCAATCAAGAAATCGCCCAAAGGAGGCGGGTCTTTGTAGAATTTAGTCAAATGCCTATTCAGTATATAAATATATTCAAGATGTGCCATAAAATTTAGCCAATCAGCGTCCTCAATTCTTATCTGCAATGGGCGATTTTTTTTTTCGCCTCCAAACTGTTCAAATGAGGGCTTGGCCGGTAGTGGCGCGATTTTCAATTAATATTATGTGACAATGGCGGAGGTCCCCCTCTCACCACTGCGACCCGGGTTCGATCCCCGGTCAGGGAACCATCCCCAGCCACTCTCAGTGCTGGTCCCAAGCCCGGATAAATTGGGGAGGGTTGCGTTAGGAAGGGCATCCAGCGTAAAAACATGTGCCAAATCAAACGTGCGGAGGATCCGCTGTGGCGACCCCTAACGGGAGAAGCCGAAAGAAAGTTTTTATGTGACAATGGCGGACTTAGGTGTAATTAGTTCCGGACACGAAAACTCTGTAAAATCTCTACTCCAATGCTCGTTTGAGAAGAGAACTTTGGCAGAAAAACTGAACATGGTTCAGTTCCATGGTTGTACATGGTTAACCTCAGATTCATGGAAGTATCCGGAATTTAACTGCGACTTGTAAATTAACTGTTCAGAGATGCTTTAACGAATAAACATGTGACCAGATGTTCTTAAACTGTGTCTGCATTTCAATAAATCATATTGCAGCGCTTGCTGAAATTGTTTGCTGTGCCAGTGTGCCACAGCCCCACTTAAGAACATTTTCACCAGCCGCCATTGCTCAACTCTGTGTGTGAGCTGGGTTGGTCCCATGGGGATCAGCGACCTGGTGCATCGGGACAGTAGCTGTTGCACTGGAAAAGGAATGCCAAGGAATTTGCTGCTCTTGACGATCTCCACGGAGGATCCAATAATGATCAGTGTAGAATTGCCGCTCTATGCTCTCCTGAAGTCCACAAACATCTCTTTGGTTTTGTCAATGTTTAAAGACAGGTTGTTGGATCCACACCAGGCTGTTAACTGTTGCATCTCCTCTCTGTATGCTGACTCTTTGTTATTGTTGAGGAGAACCACCACGGTCATGTCATCGGCGAACTTGACGATGTGGTTCGAGCTGTGAATTGCTACACAGTCGTGAATCAGCAAAATAAACAGCAGTGGACTGAGGGGTCCCAGTGCTCAGTGTGGTGGTGCTTAAGATGCTGTTGTCAGCTATTCAAGTTTAGGATCCAAGGCGGATGCCGTGATGGTGCCAGGAGCAGGAAAAGCCGCCGCCAGAAATGCGAGCCTGCAGAGCGGGAGGAGAGCCGATTCTTAGAGTCGATTCAGAGAGCTGATTCAGTTAGCCGAGTCGGGAGCCAAAGCGCACGGAGGATGGCGAGTCAGAAGTCGGAGTGAATTGAGCGCGTGCAGAGCAGGGCCGAGAACCGGAGCGTGTTGAACGCAGAGCTGAAACTGTTTCAGAGACCCTAAAACAACATTTTGTTGTGTTCAGCTGCATATTAATGGCTCTGACACTGTCTAACACACATTTAAGGCACACATTTGTTGTTCCTCAACAGAAGAGCCCAAGATAAAGTCATCCACAACTATTTCCCAAGGCTGCCCGGAGAATGCATATGTGTACCATGCCATCCTTTGTGACTGTGGCTGCCATGGCAGGCACTTATCGTGTAGCCTCCCTGACTGTTGAGAAAATGCCCAGTCTGGTCATCCTCTCTAACTTTTGCAATACTTTGTCTTTCATGGCTAATGGAATCATTCTCTGGGCACACACAGTATTCGTAACATACACACAGATTATCGTAACAATTCTGTTCACAATGTGGAATAGAAATTTCCCAAAGAAGACCTAGGGTAGCAGAGCTCAGTGTTTAAACTGTTTGACCACCATAGAAATCAGATCTTTTTTGACTGGTCAATTTGGGTGTTGTGGTCGATATAGTGCAGTGTGAATTTCATTGTACTTAGCCCCAGTGTCTATTTTTAGCTTGGCCTGCTTATTACTGATTGTTGAGAGATTGAATATTTTCTTTTTTTCTTTGCAAACAGCTCTACACTTTTACAATAAAAATCTTGGTGGACCTCACTTTCCACTTCATTAATTCTGTGTAGGTTCTTTCACTAGTTCCACTGGATGGCACCATCCGCCCACCTGTATTTTGAGGCTTGGATCTACAACACTTGGCAAAGTGATTCCCCCTGTATCATGAGATGCAGCTATTATCACTAGGGGATTGAACCCAGAGCCTTACGATCAGTAGCCCAGCACCTTAACCATTGAGCTACCACTCAACCACTGACTTTTGCATTAGTATAAAAATGCAAATAGATTTGTAAACATTTAAAAGTATGAATAAAGATAAGGAAAAAACTTTAAAGTTAAGTTTAACCTTTTAAGACCTGAGACCTTTTGCATGCATTTTCTTTTTTCCTAGCTAGTTAGGATTAGTAGTCAAGTCAAGTTTCAAGTCAAGTTTATTTTTATAGCGCTTTTCACAACAGACATTGTCTTAAAGCAGCTTTACAGAATTTAACAATTAGTAGGACCCCATAAGTATAAAATCCAAGAATTGTCTTGGAAATAGTTTTTTTTTTTAAATGATGTCCTCATGCGGAGACACTGGGTTTATATTATTGCATAACAGTGTCCAGTGTATTACAAAGTAGGAAACTGTTTATTTTAAAGCCTGAACATCGGTGTGCAAAAACTCTGCAAACAATGCAACATAACTAAAACATTAGAGTTTAAGAACTGAGTCAATTCTGTTAAATCACAATAATATGATCAGCATGTAGCTGGTTCTCACCAGGATCAGCAGCATCACAATCAGACAAATCCTCCATATCACAGTTCTTTCCTATTATTGATTTCAATAATCTTTCTACAACTGACAATGAATTTTGCGATAGAAATGCAGCACAGAAAAATAAAACTTAAGACTACAGTGCACCACATGCTGGAACTCTTAGTCTTGATGTAAACTGTTGTTTTTTTTCCTCAAATCTTTTTAAGTTACGTGCCCTCACTTTTACATTTTCACTTTGTTATTTTATTTCTTAAGTGTCCTAAAACGAGTACTTCCTAATTAGCAGTGTCCAATTTTGTAACTATTGATAAAACTTGTCAAAAACACATCTTTCAGCTCCTCTCTTCTGGCAGGCGCTACAGAACTCGGTTCACCAAAACTGCCAGACACAGGAACAGTTTCTTTCCCCAAGCAATCAGCTTCATTACCAACTGACCATAATTATATATTCCCTGCTTCATATCTATAAGTACTGCACTATCAGAACTGTCAGTCATCACATCATCTGTATAAGTGCTTGGATCTACAACTTTTCTGTGCATAATAAGGGCAATTTGGTTGGTCCGAATGAAGGTGAACACATTAAACTTTATTATTTTGGACATGGACATGCCATTCTTCAATTTATCTGGGCATTTAAAAGTTTGTGCAAGAATGACAGAAACAGCGCTATCAGGTCAATACTACGTCAAGATAGAGCGCACGCATCCAAAGTAATAATGGTGCTAATACTTTTGGCTGGAGATATACATCTGAACCCAGGTCCCATGCTTAATCACCAGGCTAGCTCTGTGGAGGTAACGCCTGACCCAGGTGAATACGCGCAGGTGATACCGCCCCTGATTACATCAGCGCCTCACGCAGCGGAGCTGGAGGAAATGTTGACTCAGTGCCAGGAGCTGCCGGAGCAGCGTCATGAAGGGAAGTGGAGTGCATCCGAGATCCGTATGAGGACATCGGGCCGCGTACACACCGGTGAGTCACCCTGCCTGACAGATACCCATCCGAGGACTGGACCAGGGGATCCTACGGGTGTTGGGTCCGGTGAGAGTCTTCGCATTCGGCCGGGTGATGGAGCAGCGGCGTTAGTTACAGCGGAGCGTGTTAACCTTTGTGAATCCGGGGAAACGATCAACATACTACAATCACGCTCGGGTGGCTCAGAAAGTCGGGCTGCACAGAAAATTAAGAATTATCCACTCTTTTAATCTGTTAATCATGCCCTGGTGCTTTGGGATGTTAAGTGCAAACCTATATTAGGGAATATTAGGCGGGCAGTTAAACATACGCAGCCTGATCCCTAAACGTGATCAGGTCTCAGCACTTCTTCTGGATTCAAACTTGGATTACCTCTGTTTAACAGAATCGTGGCTTCATAGTGACATTCCAACTAATATGATTGACATTGCTGGGTATCAGAATAACAGGCAAGGGGGAGGGAGTATTAATATACATCAAAGACAAATTTAAATGTCACTAAATTGAACTGAATACCCCCCTGGAATGTTTCGCCCTAAATGTAATCCTTTCGCCTACTATGAATTTTAATATCTCGGTCCTCTATAATCCACCTTCTCATAATGTTAAGTTTTATGATGAATTAAATGTTATAGTTAAACAACTGGACTTTTATAGAGAGACAGTATGGTATGGTGACTATAATATTAACTGGTCTGATAAAAACTGTAAACATAAACTCAAAGCACTTATGACAAAATACAACTATCGACAAATAATTGTAGGACCCACAAGAATAACAAGGCACACCAAGACCCTCATTGATTTAGCATTTACAAATAGACCTGAACAAATAACGAAGATTTATAATTTGATTACTGGACTCTCGGACCACAACATGACTTTGACTGTTAGGAAACTGACGAAGAAGCGCCTGCAGTACTTTGGTAAATCTGTTCTTGAAAAAATACAGTTTATTATTCCGAAAAGTAGAATTATGCAATTTGAAAAAGAGCTTAAAAATATTAACTGGGAACTAATTATGACACTAGATGATGTAGAGGAGTGGTGTAATTTTATGACCACATCTATTACAAATTTAATGGAAAAATTTACAAAGCAAATAAAACCTAAACAAAAAGATTTCACGGTGCCCTGGATAAATAATGAAATACGTAACCTTATGAAAAAACGAGATTTAGCTCTGAAAACACCTTTAGGATCTAAACTTAATACCGACCTTCTGACTTACAGAAGTTTTAGGAACAAGGTTGTATCTGAGCTGCGAAAAGCAAAAGTGACATATTACACTCATTTAATTGATAGTGCTAAAGGCAACAATAATTCACTTTGGAGGCATTTAAATAATCTGACTAATAAATCAAATAAACACAAAAAGATTACAGAACTTAACATTAATGGAAATAGTATAACCGATTGTGCCACTATGGCTGATGAATTTAATTCATATTTTTACAATCTGTTGAAGAACTAACAAAATAATTCCAGCTTTTCAATCCTCTCAATTATCCATTGAGAGCAACCTCAACAGATTCCTTTTATATTAAAGAGGTGTAGGATATAATAGTTGCAGAAATAATTAATAAACTTCCAAATTCTAAGTCTGATGACATTTTTAGGATGAACAGTTGTTTTCTTAAAAAGTATAAGGATGTCCTTGTCAAACCATTGACCCACCTTGTTAATCTTTCTATAAGAAACAGTCCATTTCCCAGTGCATGGAAACAAGGTATAATTATTCCTGCATTCAAAAATGGTAGCCAAGACTCAATGTGTAACTATCGCCCTATATCGATTTTACCAGTCTTATCTTAAATTATTGAAAAAGTGGATATCAGGGAGCAGCAATAAAGCCTAATAAGCACCAATTAGGCAGCTTTAAAATGACTGTGATACTCAGCTCCTTCTAGACATTTACTGGTGTGGTTACAAACATGGTGAGGTCAAGAGAATGGTCCAGGAAGACAAGAGAACAGGTGATTACTCTTCACAGGGAGGGCAATGGCTATAAGAAGATTGCAAAGATGTTAAACATACCAAGAGACACCATAGGAAGCATCATTCGCAAATTTAAGGCAAAGGGCACTGTTGAAACGCTACCTGGTCGTGGCAGAAAGAAGATGCTGACTTCGACTGCTGTGCGCTACCTGAAGCGTAGAGTGGAGAAAAGTCCCCGTGTGACTGCTGAGGAACTGAGAAAAGATTTGTCAGATGTGGGTACTGAAGTTTCTGCTCAGACAATACGGCGCACCCTGCGTAATGAAGGCCTCCATGCCAGAACTCCCAGGCGCACCCCCTTGCTGTCCCCAAAGAATAAGAAGAGTCGACTGCAGTATGCCAAAAGTCATGTGGACAAACCACAGAAGTTTTGGGATAGTGTTCTGTGGACTGATGAAACAAAATTAGAACTGTTTGGGCCCATGGATCAACGCTATGTTTGGAGGAGGAAGAACAAGGCCTATGAAGAAAAGAACACCTTGCCTACTGTGAAGCATGGCGGGGGGTCAATCATGCTTTGGGGCTGTTTTGCTTCTGCAGGTACTGGGAAGCTTCAGCGTGTGCAAGGTACCATGAATTCTCTTCAGTACCAGGAGATATTGGATGACAATGTGATGCAGTCCGTCACAAACCTGAGGCTTGGAAGACGTTGGACCTTTCAACAGGACAATGATCCCAAGCATACCTCCAAGTCCACTAGAGCATGGTTGCAGATTAAAGGCTGGAACATTTTGAAGTGGCCATCGCAGTCACCAGACTTAAATCCGATTGAGAACCTCTGGTGGGACTTAAAGAAAGCAGTTGCAGTGCGCAAGCCTAAGAATGTGACTGAACTGGAGGCTTTTGCCCATGATGAATGGGCGAAGATACCCGTAGATCGCTGCAAGACACTTGTGTCAAGCTATGCTTCACGTTTAAAAGCTGTTATAACTGTAAAAGGATGTTGTACTAAGTACTAAGATTGAATGTCACTTGGGGGTTGAATAAAACTGATAATGATGTGAGCTCAGAAAAGACATTTGTGGTTATTTCATTATAAATGTTATGTTAAATTTGTCTGACCTACACGTGCCTCTTTGATTTAATTGTAAGCAGGATGACTGAATGATCATAATCAATGTCAAACCGACCAAAACAATCAATTTCAGTGGGGGTTGAATAATTTTGAACACAACTGTATAAATGACTTGCCCCTGCACTGCTCTGATGCCAGATGTCAGCTTTATGCGGATGATGCAGTTATTTATGCACCCGCTAAGTCACCTGAGCAGGCTGCAGCTGTATTGTCTACTAGTATGTTTGACATCCAACAATGGCTCATTCAAAATCAACTAGTTTTAAATCTCACAAAAACAGTTTCTACTGTATGTTTGCATTGTCCCTGTCAAATAAATAAAATGAAATGAAATGAAATGTTACACACACTATTGCTGCTGTATATTGTACAAAGTACTAAAGTAACTCTTTATCATACCTGATGCACAACACTGTTATTTGCACTACCATGAACTTTATATACATTACTGATATGTCATATAACCTGTATCCCTGTTTAATACTCACACTGTCTATACTGTATCATATATTCTGTTTTGTCTTGTATTGTCTGTTTTGTCTTGTATAATCCAAGCTGAATGTATAGTTTTATTTATGTCTGTACTTTGAGAGTCACTAACAACCGGAACCAAATTCCTTGTGTGTGTCAACACACTTTGCCAATAAACCTGATTCTGATTCAAATGTGTGTCATACCAAATTATAAATGTTATTAAGCATAAATAAGCAAGCTTTGAACATACATTTATATGAGGTTTTGTGCCTGTTTTATGTTTGACTCCACTGTAGAACGAGTTGACTGAGTTTGACGCCATCTTGTGTTTCCATTAATCAGTGTATTGCACTTTTCTACCACTAAAAGGTGCTATAAAGCATCTACTATTGAGGACACCAGGTTCAAGTTATGCAAAATGAAATATTATGTGCAGGGAACCCTATGACCCTATATGAGGAGGGAGGGTCCCAGGAGTTACTTTTAGACCACACCCTTCATCATTCTCACTTTCATTATGTAATGCTATAGTTACATTCGAGGAAGTGCTGGGGAGCAGTTAGAACGCATTTTTTAACCAGTTGAATTAAGATTCTATTTGTCAGTAGTTAAAGAATATTAAGAATAAGAATATCATTTTCTGATCAACATGCTACAAACGTTTTCCTCTAAAGAACTCCTAGGTGAGTTTGATCAACATTTTTTTCTCTATTCATTTATTTCTTTCATTTCCATTGTGGGCTGTTTGTAGCTTGTGAAAATTTGTTTATACCATTTGGGACATTTTCCCTGTTACCTAACTAGTTTTTGTTCACTCGTGTGCAACAGACATTATTGCAATTTTGTGACCTGAGGTTTACAAGCAAACTGTAGAGTTTTGATGTTATTTGTAAAGACATCTATAGAGCAATGTTCCTTTACTTAAAATTGAACCTTTTTTTCCCAACACTCATTAGAGATGAAAGGAGGAAACTTCTCAAACTAACTCTAAAATTAAAAAAAATGACAAAGTAATATAGAACACTACTTTTTTTTTCTTGATTCATTTATAGATTATTGAAAATAATTACTTACTTTATTTGAGGAACTATCTCAGGATATTATAGGATATTAGTTGATATTAGAAGTCACTCAGTTTATCAAGAATACATTATTTTTTAGTAAACTTTGTTCACATTATTGATTTTTTTGTCTAGATTCCAATATGCATAAGAAGAGAAAAGTGAGTTTAATATAGGAAAACTAAAAAAAACTGCTTTGTGGGGTCTTGGATTTATCATATTTTAATAATGACATCCGAATGAAATTGTTTTCAATTTAAGTTCCTTCATCTTTACTACGACCTTACACACGCATTGAATGGCCAAATTGTTGTATTGTATTGTGTTCAAGGTTATCAACATACATGTTATAGTTATTATGAATGAACATACATTTAAAAAAAATGGTTAAATAAATGCAAATTTAATGAAGAATTTAAGAGAATGAAACCTCTGAATCGGCAATGTGCAGTCAGAGGAGTGTAAACCCTAATGCAGAGACAAACAAGAGGCTGTAGAAAAGTCCATGATGTATTTTTCTTTATTATCAAAGTCTAACACAAAGTGGAAAACTAAAGAACCAAAAAAATCCAAAATTCCCAATACAAGCAAATGTTCAATTCAGGCATCACAAAAACAAGTGTGGAATCCAAAGAAAACTCTGGGAAACAAAAGCAGACAGAATCTTTCTTATAAAAAAAAAGGTACAAGCAAAAACTCATGGTGGGATTCTACAAAAAAAGAAAAAAATCACACACCAAAATTAAACACAAAACAGGAAGTTGAGAAAGTGAGCGCAAAAAAAATAGACCTTAAGAAATGTGCATAACAGTGAAGTGGAAACAAAAGTAATGAACATGCAGACCCAAGAGAGGAAACAAGTCAGAATAAAGACCTGTATTTTTTTACAGGACAGAACTGAGCACAGGGGCATGGGGAAGAAAAAAAGAAAAAAGAAATAAATAGATAACAGGAAAAATGAAGTAAAGAGCACCATTACAAATAAATCACCAATCATTAATATTCTATTTTTCTAACAGGTTGAATGTATTTCACCTTTAGCTTTTTTAATATACTTTTTTCATTTTACAGATAAAAATGGAGGGGTGACGGGTGGGTGGCAGGAGGGGGTTAGAGGGGTGATGAGGAGAGAGAGGGAGAGAGAGAGAAAAGTTAGGACAAAAGTGAGACATTTTGAAATGTCATGCCAAATATTGGCTCATTTTTGGATTTCATGAGAGCTACTGTGCGTAAGGGTCAAGGCCGGAAAACCATACTGGATGCCCCGTGATCTTCAGGCCCTTAGACGCCACTGCATCACATACAGGAATGCTACTGTAATAGAAATCACAACATGGGCTCAGGAAAACTTCCGGAAAACATTGTTGGTGAACACAATCCACCGTGCCATTCGCCGTCGCCGGCTAAAACTCTATAGGTCAAAAAAGAAGCCGTATCTAAACATGATCCAGAAGTGCAGGAGTTTTCTCTGGGCCAGGGCTCATTTAAAATGCACTGTGGCAAAGTGGAAAACTGTTTTTGTGGTGAGACGAAAGTTATTTTTGGAAAACTGGGACGCCATGTCATCCGGACTAAAGAGGATAAGGACAACCCAAGTTGTTATCAGCACTCCGTTCAGAAGCCTGCATCTCTGATGGTATGGGGTTGCATGAGTGCATGTGGCATGGGCAGCTTACACTTCTGGAAAGGTCGTGTAATCATCAATGCTGAAAGGTAAATCCAAGTTCTAGAGCAACATATGCTCCCATCCAGACGTCGTCTCTTTCAGGGAACACCTTGCATTTTCCAACATGACAATGCCAGACCACATACTGCATCAATTACAACATCATCAGTGCTCACCAACTAAAACTCAACCCCAGCAAAACAGAACTGCTTCTCATCCCAGGTGATTTATCTCCAGATCAAGATCTCCAAATAACACTTCATGACTCTCTGCTCTCCCCTTCAGCCACTGCTCGTAACCTTGGGGTAACTATGGACAATGAACTGTCTTTCTTCCCACATGTTGCTAATGTTGCTAGTTCTTGTCGATTTCTTCTCTATAACATCTGAAGGATTCGACCATTCCTGTCCATACAGGCTGCCCAGGTTCTTGTTCAGTCTCTTGTCATTTCAAGACTTGACTACTGCAGCTCTCTGCTGGCAGGTCTTCCCCTGAACGCTATTCGTCCACTGCAAATGATCCAAAATGCAGCTGCACGACTTGTGTTCAATCAGCCCAAGTTCTCCCACACCACCCCACTGCTGCGCTCCCTTCACTGGCTCCCAGTAGCTGCACGGATCAGATTCAAAACACTGATGCTTGCCTACAAAGCCAAAAATGGACCAGCACCATCTTACCTCTGTGACCTCATCACATCTCGCACTGCACCACGCTGTCTGAGATCCTCCAGCACTGCTCGATTGGTACCACCTTCTCTCAGAATGAGAGGTAAGTACACTTCAAAGCTCTTCTCTGTTCTGGCACCGAGGTGGTGGAATGAACTTCCCCTAGATGTCCGTACAGCAGAGTCCCTGATTATCTTCAAGTGAAGACTGAAGACCTACCTCTTCCTGAAATATCTAAATTAGCACTTTCCAAGCTTGTAGAATTCGAGTAATATTTATATTAAGTTTGTAATCTTGCGTACCAGTGTAGATTTATTCATTACTAGAGATTTAAAGCACGTTTGTACGTCGCTCTGGATAAGGGCGTCTGATAAATGCCACAAATGTAAATGTAAAAATCATGGCTGCGTTGAAGAAGGATCCGGGTACTGAAATGGCAGCCTGCAGTCCAGATCTTTCACCCATAGAAAACATTTGGTGCATCATAAATAGGACATTAAAGCGTTACAGTAGTCTAATCTAGATGTAACAAAAGCATCAACTAATTTTTCTGCATCCTGTAACGACATCATATTTCTAATTTTAGCAATATTTCTAAGGTGAAAAAAGGAGATCCTGGTGATATTATTCACGTGAGACGAAAGACTCTACTCGGGTCAGTAATCACACCAAGGTCTTTGACTGCTGTACACAGTGATACAGAAACACCATCCAGAGATGCTATGTAAACGGAATGTTTACTTCTAGCTGCATGTGTTCCTAGTAAACGTACTTCCGTCTTATCTGAGTTGAGCAGAAGGAAGTTATCAAGCGTCCACTGTCTAATGTCCTTTACCAGAGGAGGGAAGTAACAAAGTACAAATACTTTATTAGTTTACTAAAGTAGATTTTTCTGGTAACAGTACTTTACTCCACTATTTATTTTTCAGACAAATTTTTACTTTCACTTATTACATTTTTACACAAATATCTGTAATTTCTACTTCTTACATTTACAAAACAGCCTCATTACTTTTAGCATTATTTCGTCTCATTGAGCTCTGTTTCCAGCATATCAACTATTCATTGCGGCTTTTTCACCATATCACTGGTGTATTATTTCCTGGCTATCAGACATATGAATTCATGTGAATTCAGAGGAAGTCACTGATGTGAAAATAAATAAAGACATTCCTCAACTCCTATGGCCATATATAAGGGAGAAGTTTGAAATTAACGGTGTTAAAAAAATGCTGGCTTTTAAGAATTTGCTGTCAAATTTGAGAAAGCACATACAGGTTATCTCACGTTTTATTGTTATATCTTTCTTGCCATTGAGCCATTTTCTGTAGTATGTAGTTGTCATTTGAAATCTGAGGTTTAGTCAGATAGTTTCTATATGTTGTAGAACTGCTATACAGGTGAGGTATAAATTATAAACTTCCTGTTTAAACTTCGATAAAATGCACAGGAAACTCACCTTCAATTTATCATTCCTAAAACATCATAATAATTTTGAGTTGTTTTCAAGGACAAAACCCTACAATCTGGGATATGGCCTGGTGATGGCAAATAAATAAACATAAATATATATGTATTGGAACACCTGACCTTACCTGCTATATGTGGTTCTTTTCCAAACTGTTACTGCAAATCTGGTGGCACTCAATTGTACAGGACGTCTTTAGATTTGCTATAATACAATTTTGCATTCACTTGAACTCTCTTCAATAATCTATAAAAGTCTAGTCTTTTCTCTGCTTGTATTCTATATGGTGGTTGTTCAGCCTGAATACATTCAGTTTTTGTATTATACATTGATATAATGTGAGGTTTAGTTACCAGTGTGACACTAAAACAGGTGTAGTAACAGTTACTTTTTACTTAAGTACATTTCAGAGCCCAAACTTCATTAATTTAACTTGAGTAAAAAAGTGTAGTCAGAACTTCAACTGTTACTGGAGTCTTTTAAAACACGAGTATCTGCACTTCTATTTAAGTAAACGATTTGTAGAATTTGCCACCTCTGTCCTTTACACACTCCGCACCATTTATACCTTTAGCATTTTTAATATACTTTTTTCATTTTACAGACTAAAATGGAGGGATGATGGGGAAGAAAGAGAGAGAGAGAGAGATAGAGAGAAGAGGGGTGACAGAGAGAGAGAGAGAGAGAGAGAGAGAGAGAGAGAGAGAGACGAGGGGTGACAGGGAGCGAGAGAAAGAGAGAGAGAGACTTTTTTTTTTTACTTTTTACGGTCCTTTATTGGAACAGGTCACATTCTGCTTGAGCACATGGTGACTCAATAAGCAAATAAATAAACCAATAAATAAATAAATAAAGTACATTAAAACATCTGAACAAACTTAAATCAGTGAGAAGTTAAAACTGATTAAAAGTTATTTTAGCTCTGGTGTAAAAACGAGTTCTCCTTCTTCCACCGAGCACAGAGCTTTCTCCCAACACCACACTTCTTTGAACTTCATAACATCGTTCATGCTTTATAGAAATTAAAATCAATTAAAATCTTCGATTTAACAAGTCTGGAGAAAATACTTTTCGCATCACAGTCCATGTTTCGAGTGATTTAGTTTTTTCTGCTCAGATAGATCGCCATTTTCGCCTGACCAAAGATAAAATTAATCAGCTGGCATTTGAACCTGTGCGCCCTGACATATTTAAAACCAAGAATAAAAACCTGAAAATTAAAATCAACAGAAAAAAACCTTAAGATGTTCTGTAAAAACACAAACAGTGACTGTAACCTGGGGCAATGAATAAAAGCGTGGAATACAGTTTCCCACTGCGAACAGAAAGGACAGTCATGCGTAACTTCAGGATTTAAAACCGAAATAAAAGCGTTTACAAATATGATCAGTGTTGGGGGTAACGCGTTACATAATAATATTACTTTTCTGGAGTAACGAGTAAAGTAGCGCGTTACTTTATAAATTAAAGTAATTGAATTTAATTCAAGTAAAATTTTAAAAAGTAATGCGAGTTACTTTTCAGTTAAATTATTTTGCATAAAAAAATAAATACTGAAATAAAATGAACGTAGTCACGTAGAATCGCGCACTCATACATGCGAGCCGCGGGAACAGAAGCTGGTCAGAAGCGGAGATGGAAAACCAGAGCATTACATTACTGCGATGGAAGTGTTCTTATTATATTAAAATAGTGGAGGAAAAGGAGAAAGGAATAATGGTTAGTTGTGTAGATTATGTGTTGGTGAAAAGCTCTTGACAACTGCAAAAAATACCACTTCAAAAAAAAAAAAAACATCATGCAAAGCACAGCACTACAGATGTGTGTGTGTGTGTGTGTGTGTGTGTGTGTGTGTGTGTGTGTGTGTGTGTGTGTGTGTGCACGAGTGTGTATAATGTTGCATATATGGAAATGGAGACAGAAATATAGAAAACTTTCCACCACTGCAGATCTATGGACTGCTCAGAATAAAAGTTCTCCGTAGGAGACACATGTACAATGCCATCACAGCGGAGAGAGAGAGAGAGAGAGAGAGAGAGATAAACTGCCACGGTCACTAAAAAGCGCGAACTTTGTAAAAGCGTTCAGAATGTTTGAAGCTGATGATGAAGCAGAGAATGATGTAGACGAGGACGAGGTCATATTTACAGAATTGCACGATGTTTTATGAGATGACAGCGAAAGGTATGTTCTCCCTCCACATCACCGGTGTGCAGCCCACACCCTTAACCTTATAAACATGAAGGATAGTTACATTCCTGATGGCGAAGGCAGATTGCAAAGCAGTGTACAGAAGTGCGACTGGAAAGTGTTCAGCCTTGTGGTCAAAATTTAGTCTCATCTTATTGTTCTCAGAAGTTATTAAGCATTTTAAATGTGTAAGAAATGTCTTTTGCCCTAATATAACTGATTTCTTAATGGCAATTATCTATATTACACCTGTTACACCTGTAAGGCGTGAAAGAGATACAAATAACGCAAAAGTAATATAACGCATTACTTTTCATAAAAAGTAATTCGTTAGTTTTTTGGGGAGTAACTCAATATTGTAATGCATTACTTTTAAAAGTAACATTGCCCAACACTGAATATGATACCATGTAAAATTCTCCATTGGAGGTCGGCAGCCCTTTTTGTTAATTGTGGTTTATAAAGTGCCCTCCATTCTGGTTTAATATAATCATTAAACCCCAAAACCTTCCTTCATGGGGTGTCTACCCTCCCACTCAGTGTATTTTTGTTTAGAACCTTTACACAGGCTTTGTAGAGCAGCTTCCCCGACACGGACCCAAAGTCCATCGCACTCTCACCCCGATACTCCAGGAGCCGACCTTCACACCCGTCAAGGTCGGGAGCAATGTCCAGCTGAGGAAAAGGTCCCGCCTTTGTGGAACAGGTCTTGGTGGTCTGGTAGTTACTCAGCAGAACATGCTCCTCCGGTGTTAGGGCAGACCTCCATCGGTGTAGGAGCCGACTTACAACACGCAGGGACCGCAGTCCCACACGTGCTGCCAGGTCCTCTGCCCGCGATAGTTCCGTACATGCGATACTCACCAGCTCCCGGAGTGTCACAACCCTTGAGAAGATGAGTGCTCTGGACAGTGCAGGAGCTGTCGCACTGGAGATGTCCAGCCGTCCACCATGAACCAGGGGCTCCTCCAGCAGCCAGTGCAGCGTACTACAGTCCTTTCTCTGTTTTGTAAAACACTTCCAGATTCTAAAAAGCCCACAGTAAAAACTTGGTAATCCACAAACCTCACGCGTCTTTGTGTCTTCCAGTCCAGTGAGAAGTCTCTGGAAAAACTGCAAGTGAAAAACTGCAGTTCTGCTGTCTATCTGGATCAGCCCCTGCCCCCCTTCCTCTTTGGGCAGGTGAAGAAAGCTCTGAGGAACCCAGTGTAGGCCGTCCCAAAAGAAGTCCATGAGTAGAGCCTGGATGATCGCCAGCAGGTTCGGTGGTGGCTCCACACCTGCCAGCTTGTGGCAGATGGTCGACGCGGCTAGGTTGTTGATTACCAACATTCGCCCCCTGTAGGACATCATTGGGAGCAGCCGCTTCCACCTGCTCAACCTGCCTTTAACATGCTCTATGGTGCCTTCCCAGTTTTTATTTACGCACTTATTATTTCCAAGGTAGACACCCAAATACTTAAACCCACCTTTTTTCCACACTAGACCCCCACTCCCCAACTAAAATAGCTCCACTCTTTCCCCAGTTGACCTTGGCAGAGGATAAAATTTTAAATTTATTTAAAACATCAGTCAAAATATTCACATCAGCTTGTGAGCCCACCATAACTACCAGGTCATCTGCATATGCTGACAAACAGATAGAAGCATCGCTACGTGGAATGTTAAAACCAGAAAGATGACGTCTCAGTTTACATAAAAGTGGTAAAATTGCGAGAGTGCCTGACAGAGATCAGCCTTGTCTGATGACTCTGTGTACTCTAAAAGGGGCACATAAACCACCATTAACCTTCAATACACTCTCAATATCACAATACAACACCTTGATCATGGCCATGAAACCTGGGTTGAACCCAAAGGTTTCCAGGACCTTCCACAAATATTTATGTTCAACCCGGTCAAAAGCTTTTTCCTGGTCTAGAAAAATCAGGCCAGTCTTCAATCCCAATAGCCTGGAGACGTCCAAAATATCACGAATTAAATGAACGTTATCAAATACCGACCTATCAGGCACACAGTACGACTGGTCTCGGTGAGTGATCTGCTCCATAACCTTAGTTAGTCTCGAGGCTAATGCTTTTGAGTCAAGTCAAGTCAATTTTATTTGTATAGCGCTTTTCACAACAGACATTGTCTCAAAGCAGCTTTACAGAAATCAACAGTGAAGGTGAACAGTGTGTGTTTATCCCTGATGAGCAGCTGTGGCGACTGTGGCAAGGAAAAACTCCCTTAGATGTTATGAGGAAGAAACCTTGAGAGGAACCAGACTCAAAAGGGGAACCCATCCTCACTTGGGTGACATCAAGAGTCTGATCATAAATCTTTCAACAGTACAGAACACTAGAGAGTGAGAACTAACATGATTACTGGAGTATAAGATTATAAGTGATGTTCTTTCTACAGTCTTATACAGTCATTATGGTTAGTAGCTTCTAATTTTATGAGCTCAGCATTTGTGATCATCACAGATCCAGCATCAGCTTCTCCATGCCAGAGCCTTTAAACACTCCAGGAGGTCCAATGTCCACACATGTAGTGGGATCCGATTGGCACTGGTACGTCTCTAGATGGTTCGGGATGTTTCAGGATTACCTAGTAATGCATTATAATAATCTATTCTGGAGGTCATGAACACATGGACAAGATTCTCTGCATCAGATATAGATAACATTATTCTTAACTTAGCAATATTTCTAAGGTGAAAGAACGTTGTTTTTGTAATTTGGTTGATATGATATTTGAAAGACAAGTTGGTGTCTAAAATAACTCCAAGGTCTTTTACCGTTGAACTAGTGGTTACAGAACATCCGTCTAAATGCAGGTTGAGATGCTGGAGCTTCTGTATACTAGTCTTATCAGAATTTAGTAGTAGAAAGTTATGGGTCATCCAATTTCTTATTTCCTTAACACACTCAGTTATTCGAGCTAATTGAGCTGTATCGCCTGGTTTAGATAAGATATATAGCTGAGTATCATCAGCATAACAATGGAAGCTAATTCCAAGCCTTCTAATAATATTTCCTAATGGAAGCATGTATATTGTGAAAAGCAGGGGTCCTAGAACTGAACCTTGCGGCACGCCATAATTTACATGCATTAGCCTGGATAGTTCTCCATTTAAATCTACGAAATGGTAGCGATCGGACAGGTAGGATTTAAACCAGCTTAATGCCTGTCCCTGAATGCCGATGTAATTCTGTAGGCGATCTAGGAGGAGATCATGGTCTATAGTGTCGAACGCAGCACAAAGATCTAGTAAAACCAACAGCGAGATGAAGCCTTGGTCTGAAGCTAGAAACAGGTCATTAGTGATTTTAACTAGGGCAGTTTCTGTACTATGATGGGGCCTAAAACCTGACTGAAACTCTTCAAAGATATTGTTCTCTTGCAGGTAGGAACAGAACTGGGCAGCGACAATCTTTTCTAAAATCTTAGACATAAATGGGAGATTTGAAATTGGTCTGTAGTTCGATAATGTGTTTGGATCCAGATTAGGTTTTTTAATGAGGGGCTTAATAACTGCTAACTTGAGGGACGTGACCTAACGATAATGAGGAGTTAATAATATTGAGAAGAGGCTCACCAGCTGTATGGAACACTTCCTTCAGTAGATGAGTTGGAATTGGATCTAACTGACATGTTGATTTAGCTTTGGTAATAACATTATACAGCTCTTCCTGTCCTGTACATGTAAAACAGTGTAGTTGTGGAGTTGTAGGCAAGATAATGTTGGGAGATGCTGTCAGAGGTTGGACCTCCACAATTGTTTTTCTAAAGTTATCTGTTTTTTCAGTGAAGAAATTCATAAAGTCTTCACTACTAAACTGTGATGGAACACAATTTTCATATCCTCGATTTGTAGTTTGTTTAGCTACTGTAGTAAAAAGGAACCTGGGATTGTTTTTGTTGTTTTCTATGAGTTTGCTCAGGTGTTCAGCTCTAGCAGCTTTTAGCGCCTGTTTGTAGCTAAGCATACTGTCTTTATATGCAATTCTAAATACCTCTAATTTAGTTTTCCTCCATTTTCTCTCCACATTACGGGCTGTTCTCTTGAGGGCATGCATATGACTATTATACCAAGGTGCAGGTGCTTGTTCTCTAACCTTTTTTAACCGGATAGGGGCAACGGTGTCTAATGTGCTAGTGAGGATAAGGCATAGTGCTTATAATCACGAACAAAGTTATGATATGATAAAGTAAGAGGCAATAAATATAGTAAGCGCTAGTGATAGACGAGTTCACTGACTACAGGCACGACAAAAACAAGTCAGGACGACAAAAACTATTTAGGATTATTAAAAGAGAAAAACACAAACAAATAAAAACACGGAACTCGCGGCAAACAAGTCAAACACAGGAAGCTACGTCACCGGAAGTCAAAGTCTTTTGAGAGAAGTTTGATGTCAGTGCACAGTAATGAGACCGGACGCCAGTTCTTAAGGTGGATTAGGTCTCCCTTTCTCAGCAGTAGGGTCAGAACGGCTCTCCTACTGCTCAACGGTAGCTTTATTCTCCGTACACTGTCCTTCAGGACCTCTAGCACATCCTGCCCTATCACTGCCCAGAAGGCTTTGTAAAAATCGACAGGGAGACGTCTATACCTGGCGCCCGCCCGTTCTCCATGCCTTGGAGAGCCTTGTGAAGTTCAACCAGCGTCAACTCTCCATCCATCTCTCTGGCTGCTTGTTTAGAGAGCTTAGGCAGGTCCACAAGGAAACTCTCCTCCGCTATCTGTGCCTCTGACAGTTCACTGCTGTACTGCTTCTCATAGAATCTTACTGTCTGCCTGCAAATTTCAGTGGGCTCTGATAAGAGATGCCCTGACTCTGTTCGCACCGCATGCATGAATCTTTTTTGTCCATTCTTCTGCTCTAGACTAAAGAAGAACTTAGATGGAGCATCCATCTCAGCCGCACTCTTGAAGCGTGAGCGGACCAGGGCCCCCTGTGCTGTAACGTCTAACAGGTCATTCATTTTAGCCTTTTTGTTTTTGAGGGCCTCATCATGCCCCCAATTTTCTGTGATCCCCAAATGCTGGAGTTCAATCTCACTACTTCAATCTCCAGAGCTTTTAATGACCTAGCGATGTCCCTTGTGACATTGAGAGTGTACTGTTGACAAAAGTCCTGGACTTGCAATTTTGTTATGTCCCACCACTCTTGTAACAAGCTAAAAGCTGCCTTTTCAGATCTAAAAACATTTCATAAAAAGCTAAAAGATTCCCTAAAATTTACATAATCTAAGAGTGTGGTGTTAAAATGCCAGTAGGCACTCTAAGGCTTTACATTCATTTTCTTGATTGTGCACAAAACCATGCTGTGGTCTGAGATACCTACTGGAACAATAAAACAATTTGTAAAAGACGTCAGCTGATGTTTAAAACAATAAAAGCGATCAAGCCTGGCCATTGAGAGAACGCCGTCTGTGGCATGGGCCCATGTGTACTGTCTCTGTATCTTGTGTATATTTCTCCATACATCACTTAGTTCGTGGGCCTCTATCATCTCCCACAGACGCTTACGGGAAGCTGCGTGAGGTTCAACGTGATTCCTGTCTAAAATATCTGCCGTGCAGTTAAAATCACCACCTAAAATGAGAGTATCTGGAGTGCTGCAGTCAACAATGAAAATCCAGCGCACTTAAAAAAAAATCATCCTCTTCACTGGACTGGTGGGAGTGCACACACATATAAAAACAAACGCCTCATTCTCATAAAAAGCTCTCACTTTTAAAAACTTCCCATTTAAAATCTCCTCAACTGAATAAGACACAGAAATAAAATTGTGAGCAAACAGTAAAGTTACACCACTACTTCGTGATGTGTGATGACTTAAAAGCGCCAGCCCCTCCCATTTCTTCACCCAATCAGCATCAATTACTGGCATCGCTGTGGGTCTCCTGTAACATAAAAACATCCACATGCTTCTGTTTAACGAGTTTAAATAGCTTCGCTCTCTTGCGCCATTAATATTCATACTCGCAACCCGGATTCCGTTCATTGAAAAAAATAGATAAAATAAACAGAGGGTAAAGACCTCTCTAAAATAAAAAACACCAGACATTAATCCTCCTCAGATTTTTTCCGATTTACTTTTGTTATCAATTTCTTCGGACGAAATACTTCTACATCTATAAAAGCATCTTCTCTCCTAAAATGTTTAACGTCATGAATAAACTGTTTATTGTCTGGAAAGTACTCTTCAATTAAAATATTCTTCTGCCACTTAGTGGTACATAAAAAATCTTTAATGTCTTCCACTTTATAAACAACATTGACAACGGCAGAGTCCGACATGCAGTCTTCACTCTTAACGAACGTTTCGTCCTCCATCTCCACGTCTCCCCATCTCCGTGCACCTGTGTAGTGACTGGTGTTTCCAAACGTGGGCTCTACACCCCAGGGCCTGCCTCTGCCACCGCAGGCAACTCGAGCACTGCACCCGAATCCACTGAGCAGGACCTCTCCTCACCCGGTTCAGCCGCGCAAGGTTCCTGCTGGTCTGGGTCGGCCTCACTGGGCTTCTCAATGACCGGTTTCACCAAACAAGGCTTCACTTGGGTTGGTTTAGCTGGGAGGGGGGCGGGGTGCTTCTGGGCTGCAGGCTGGACTGGGGACTGGATCTCCTCTACTACTGGTGCAGCAGCCACTCCGGGGCTTTCGGCAGCCAGCAGAACTGAAGCCGCATGGGGAACGGCTCCAGCAGGCTGGGCTGCGTCTCGCTCCGGTCGCTTTAGAAACACCGGTGTCACTGTGTTTATCAGGGCATGCCCGGACAAGATGGCCCATCTTACCGCAATTAAAACATTTCATCTCGGTATCTGAAGTCACAAAGATGCTGTAATCATAGCCCTCTGACCGGAATTTAAAAACAGTGTTAAGCTCTTCAGTACCGTCTTTAAAAACCATAAAAGCCATCCTTCTAAAGGAGTACCGGTTTTTTACCATTGGAGAGGAACAACCAAGGAAGAGTTTCCTAATGGGAGAGACCACACGACCAAACCGGGACAACTTTTTATGAATCTCTTTGTCAGTGATAAAGACTGGGACATTAGACAGAATGACTTTTTTTGCAGGGGAACTGAGGGGGAAAACACGGATAAGTTCATTATTTATTACGGTGCCGTTTTCAGCCACTTTCTTCACTCTATCGATATCATAAAAAAAAACACGATTGCACTGTTCATTCTCGAAGCAGCGACGATATTTGCGTGCCCCACCACATCACTGATAGCCAGCACACACTCTTCAACACCCGCCGAACACACCACACGAACAGCGTGCCTGGCGAGTTAAACTTTCACACAGCTCTCTCTTACTCACACACTCACACACACACACACACCAAAGCAATATATAATCCCGAGGATTAACTCAGAAAAAAAAGCAAAAAATGCGGGGAAAAAAAAATGGCAAGACGCCAATCGCTCTTGCGCTCAACACGCCACTTTTGCCTACCGCAACGCGCATGCGCAGACACAGAGAGAGAGAGAGAGAGAGAAAGAGAGAGAGAGAGAGAAGAGGGGTGAAAGGGAGAGGGAGAGAGAGAGAGAGAGAGAGAGAGAGGTGACAGGGAGAGAAGGATATGGATTATTATGTGTCATTGT
>NC_060890.1:26444499-26446999 GCF_014805685.1 Silurus meridionalis
TTAACGAGCAGTTGGACAGGTGTACCTAATAAAGTGGCCGGTGAGTTTACATACATACACACATTATAAATATATATATATATATATATATACAGTATATGGTGTGTGTGTGTGTGTGTGTGTGTGTGTGTGTGTGTGTGTGTGTGTGTTACCTGAAAATCAAAGATGCGTTTTCCGAACTGGACTCTCTGCTTGGTGTAGGGAACAGTGTGATCAAAACATCCCTGAGCCAAACCCAACATCTGTAATCACAACAACATCAGAGTCAGAGAGAGAGAGAGAGAGCGAGAGCGACTTTTTTTTTTTTTATAATCTTTATTTGACACAAGTCATATTAAATGCCAGAGGTCATCAAATAAATAGTTTGATAAATAAAATGGTAAATAGATATAAATAAAATTGTGACAGTTAAATGTTGGGGGAGGGGTGTGTGATAGTTCTGGTGCAAAGTGCAGTTCTTCATCTTTTACAGAACACAGGGATAGAGATAGAAACCTATCCCTATACCTAATCCTAACCCTAACCCTAAACCCAACCCTAACCCTAAACCCAACCCCAAACCTAACCCTAACCCTAGATTTCTATCCCTAACCCCAACACTAAAACCTAACCTTAACCCTAATTTCTATCCCTAACCCTAACCCTAATTTCTAGCCCTAACCCTAAAACCTAACCCTAACCCTAATTTCTATCCCTAACCCGAATTTCTATCCCTAAACCCTAAAACCTAACCTTAACCCTAATTTCTATCCTAACCTAAAACCTAACCCTAAACCCTAATTTCTATCCTTAACCCTAAATCCTGATCCCATCCCTAATTTCTGTCCCTAACCCCAACCCTAAAACCTAACTTTAACCCTATTTTCTAACCCTAACCCTAAATTTATATGCCTAACTCTAACCCTAAAACCTAACGTTAACCCTAATTTCTAGCCCTAACCCTAACCCTAAACCACCCCAACCCTAACCCTTAAACCTCAACCCTTGAGCCTAACCCTAACCCCAACCCTAAAACCTAACCCTAAACCACCCCAACCCTAACCTAACCCTAACCATAACCCAACCCAACCCTAACCAAAACCTAACTGTAACCCTTACCCTAACTGTAACCCTAACTGTAACTCTTACCCTAACTGTAACCCTAACCCTAACTGTAACTCTTACCCTAACTGTAACCCTAACCTAACTGTAACCCTAACCCTAACTGTAACCCTTGCCTAACCCCAACTGTAACCCTTACCCTAACCCTAACTGTAACCCTTACCCTAACCCTAACTGTAAACCTAACACTAACTGTAACCCTTACAATAACTGTAACCCTAACCCCAACTGTAACCCTAACCCCAACCCTAACTGTAACCCTTACCTAACTGTAACCCTTACCTAACTGTAACCCTAACCCTAACTGTAACTCTTACCCTAACCCCAACTGTAACCCTTACCCTAACTGTAACCCTAACCCTAACTGTAAACCTAACCCTAACTGTAACCCTTACCCTAACTGTAAACCCAACCCTAACTGTAACCCTACCCTAACTGTAACCCTACCCTAACCCCAACTGTAACCTTACCCTAACTGTAACCCTAACCTAACCCTAACTGTAACCCTAACTGTAACCCTTACCCCAACCCCAACTGTAACCCTTACCCTAACCCTAACTGTAACCCTTACCCCAACCCTAACTGTAAACCTAACACTAACTGTAACCCTTACCTAACTGTAACCCTAACCCTAACCCCAACTGTAACCCTAACCCTAACCCCAACTGTAACCCTAACCCTAACCCCAACTGTAACCCTTACCCTAACTGTAACCCTTACCCTTACTGTAACCCTAACCCTAACTTTAACCCTTACCCTAACTGTAACCCTAACTGTAACTCTTACCCTAACCCCAACTGTAACCCTTACCCTAACTGTAACCCTTACCCTAACTGTAAACCTAAACCTAACTGTAACCCCACCCTAACTGTAAACCTAACCTAACTGTAACCCTTACCCTAACCCCAACTGTAACCCTTACCTAACTGTAACCCTTACCCTAACTGTAACCCTAACTGTAACTCTTACCCTAACCCTAACTGTAACCCTAACCCTAACTGTAACCCTAACCCTAACTGTAACCCTTACCCTAACCCCAACTGTAACCCTTACCCTAACTGTAACCCTAACCCTAACTGTAACCCTTACCCTAACTGTAACCCTAACTGTAACTCTTACCCTAACCCTAACTGTAACCCTAACCCTAACTGTAACCCTTATCCTAACTGTAACCCTAACCCTAACTGTAACCCTAACTGTAATCCTAACTAACTCTTACCCTAACCCTAACTGTAACCCTTACCCTAACTGTAACCCTTACCCTAACTGTAACCCTAAATGTAACCCTTACCCTAACCCCAACTGTAACCCTTACCTCAACTGTAACTCTTACCCTAACCCTAACTGTAACCCTTACCTCAACTGTAACTCTTACCCTAACCCTAACTGTAACCCTTAC
>NC_060890.1:26451999-26474499 GCF_014805685.1 Silurus meridionalis
GCGTCTGCTAAATGCCGCAATCTTTTCTAAAATCTTAGACATAAATGGGAGATTTGGAATGGGTCTGTAATTTGGTAGTTTATTTAGATATAAATAAAGTTTCTTAATGAGGGGATTAATAACTGCTAACTTGAGGGGTTTAGGGACGTGACCTAAAGATAGTGAGGAGTTATATACTTCTTTCAGTAGTATTGATGGAATGGGATCTAACTGACATGTTGTTGATTTGGTTTTGGTAATAACATCATACAGCTCTTCCTGTCCTGTACATGTAAAGCAGCGTAGATGTGGAGTTGTAGGTGAGATTGTGGCAGGAGATCAGAGGTTAGACCGCCACAATTGTTTTTTTAATACTATTAATTTTTTCAGTGAAGAAATTCATAAAATCCTCACTACTAAACTGTGATGGAACACATTTTTCAGATACCTCATTAGTTGTTAATTTAGCTACTGTACTAAAAAGGAACCTGGGATTGTTTTTGTTGTTTTCTGCAGGTGTTTGCAGGTTTTTTCTCCCTTTTTAACCGGATGGGGCAACAGTGTCTAGTGTGCTAGTGAGGATAGTGTCTATGTTTTAGCCAGTTCATCAAAATTATTAGCATTTATGCTAATTTATTTATTTAATTTATAAGGGTGTGTTGCCCTGCCGTAGTGCCACCAAACCCGGCATGACAGGCAGCGATAGCCACTAAATGGACCTTAACTGTATAAAAGGATCTTACACCATTAATAAGGTATCGATATTAGCAATTGAGCACAGAGATGAAACGAGCTGGTGCCTCTCGCACAACTCTTCAAACATGCCACTTGCATTTGCGGCATTTAGCATTTAAATGCAATTGTAAAGGAAACGTGTGGAAGAGGCCCTGGCATTCTGAATAGTGGCAATAAAACGAGAGGGAAGCCCCAAAGTGTTTAAATTTGCTCTCTCACGGGACAGGCCCAGAGAGCCACCCTGTCTGGGTGAGGATGGTACATCTCCCCGTTCGCTTGGGACAGTCCATGCATAATGGGAGGGGCCATGGCCTTGCATAGAGTCAAACCCTGCACTTCCACCCTGGCCAGGGTTGGAGTTAATAGGCAGAGCAGTGGAAACACATTGAGCAGCACATTGGGTTATGGATTAGCCAGTGCGTCCATGCCGAGGGGGCATCCTCGTCCCGTAGCTCGAAGAACATAGGACAGTGGGCATTCTGGCGTGAAGCGAAGAGATCAATGGCTGACCGGCCAAACTCCTTCCATAGCAGCTCCACTATCTAAGGGTGAAGGGACCACTCTCCGTAGAGTGGGTAAACCCTTGACAAAAGATCTGCGCCCCTGTTCAGAAAGCCCGGAACGACAGAAAATGCAGTCAGCTCCAAATTAACAGCTTGTGAGCTAGAGCATGAAGCTTGGAGGAGCACATTCCCCTTGGCAGTTGATATGTGCTACAGCAGTCATATTGCCGCAGAGCACCAGCACCTGATGCCCTGCAAGCGAGGTAGGAAATGATTCAGAGCCTTCCACACAGTAAGGAGCTTCAAATAGTTTATATGGGCTGAGTGAAGTGTGTTTGGCCACACATCATTCACTGATCTGCCTTGCTGTGTGGTGCCCCACCCTGTTAAGGAAGCATCTGTCATTAAAACTTTCCGCAGCAGGAGATGAGGAGATAAAATTAACTTTGTAAACTTCGTCATTCTCAGAAGACCTAGAGGCAGGACAAGGACATGTAAGCTGAGACATGTGCGATATTCTAACCTTGCTCCTTCCCTGAACAGCGAGAGACAATTCATTAAGGAGACCCAAGAAAATTACATTCTGAGGTGGAGTGAAATTGCTCTTGCTCACGTTGACTCTGAAACCGAGCAATGTGATGTGAGCGAGTACACGGGTAGTGTTTTGAATCACGTTCTCTCTTGTCTATGTAGGTCAGGATCTTGAGACCCACTATTATCAGTGGTGCAAGCCCCACCTCCACGCACAGACAGAAAGTCCCTTGGACTCAGTGCGAGCTAAAATTGTATTTCCTCAAATGTTTGTTCAACATTCTGGGATCCAGAACAGGACGGAAAGAGCTGTCCTTTTTGGGACCAGGAAATAGCAAGAGTAAACACACTGATTGCTTAGATGCAGGGCTACAACTCAAACCGCCCCTTCTCAAGGGGCAAACTGAAGCCTGTAACCCCTTGTGATCGTGTGAATCACTCATCCGGGGGCTGACAAACACAGCCAGGCTGTCACAATACTCCCTAGCATAACCATGCAGCCTGGTGGAGTGCCTAGAGCAAGTCCGGCAGAATCGCTCATTATTGGTGCAATAGTGCCATCTAGTGGGGAAACTAAGGTTTTGTGAAACACTGGGGTGGTAGCCTTTATCAAATTTGTGAGAGGATTGTGCTTGCGCACTTCTCTCACATCTTCCCCCTATAGAGTGGAAAAACGCAAACTGGACGACATGGGCGCATCTCGGGGAGTTTCACCACAATCACCACCGGCTTCTTCATCAGGGACAAACTTACACTTATAAAGAACATCATTTATCCTTTATCACCACATTATCTGTGTAAAGCTGCTCTGAGACAATGTTCATTGTTAAAAGTGCAATAAAAATAAAAATTATTTAAATGAATTTAATTGAATTGAATTATGCACTCGGGTAAGTCTCTGTCTGTCAAGCCAGACTTAGCAATTGTGTGCTTCTGCAGAGATCAGGTACGGATGCCCTTCCCATAGGTGGATCTCAAACATGAGATGAAAGAGAACACGATGCTCCACGTTCCACTGGCCACTAACACGAAACATTCTGAACTTCTCACAGGTGGTGTGGGGGGTCACCGACCTTCACCTTCACAACTACTGCATATTTCAAAAACATGTGGTCTTTCTGCACCAACCTGTACAAAGAACATCTGCTTTTTATTGGATTTTTTTATTATGGGACATTCAGAAAAGTGTAATAAACTGGATCAGTCCTCAAGCTTTTCTGTTTATTGTACTCCTTTATGAAAAGATCAACTCTGGGGAATAATTTATTACTGCTGAGGTAATTTATTACTTACTTATTATTGTCCATCATTCCTGTCCTTTTTATTATTTAACAGTTTCTGCAGATCTCTCTCTCTCTCTCTCTCTCTCTCTCTCTGATTACCCTCTATAGATGAAACTGAATAGTTAGTCAAGAAAAAACAAAAGTTTCTTCTGCACATTATGCCATCAATGTCGACAAACTCTAACAGATAATTTGAAGAAAATAATGCTTAAGCTGTATATAACTCCATAAACACTAAGGAACATTTGTACAACATTCCACATCGTGGCAGGATATATATATATATATATATATATATATATATATTTTTTTTTTTTTTTCCTACTACAATATGCTATTAACGTCACTAAACTCATTTAGTTATTATATATATATATATATATATATATATATATATATATATATATATATATATATATCGTTACATGCAGTATATTTAGCTTTTTAAACTAAGCAAAAGGTTTCCCAATTCATTTATTCACCTTTCCGAAGAACCTGAACAAGGGCGCCGCCATTTTCATAAAACTTGTTTACATACGGGTTCTTCGTGTCCGGCGTTTAAAATATTCGTGTGAAACAGCGACACGTGTCGTTTTAAAATGTATGTATTTATTTCACATACGTGTGTCTTTAAGGAGTATATTATAACAGCAAACTTTACAGAATGTTTTTTTTTACAGAATGTATTAAGTCTAATGATCTCTGGGTTTAAAAATGCTGCCGTTTACTTTTTTTCAGATAGGAACCAACGTTTTATTTTTCGCGAGGGGCCTGATTTAGGGGTTACACCACAATAGGCCACAATAGGACGTTTTCCTTTCAAACCCGTAGTCGTGTGAATGTGTTGTGATTGGATGAAATCGAAGGCACGCGCAGATTATTTGTCCAATCCTCTCGCGTGGTGATATTTCTAACCAATCATCAGTCAGGAGGCGGAATTTTTAGAAAAGCGGGTGGGGAAAGAAAAAAGACGGGTTGAGCTGGTAAAGATTAGCAATACGCTTAGCTTCGGTTATTGTGTATATATTCTATATTAAAACTGTTTTATTGGGAAAGTTAGGATCATGTAACGTCTTTTTATTATCTCGAATTTAATTTATTATGTTTTAATTTGATTTTCAGTCCGAATTTCCGGTTTATTTCTCAGCTGCTAAGTACCTGCTCACCGAGACACAGGTAAGCGCGAGCTTCACTTTTCTTTATCTTCATAAACAAATCAATAAAATAAAATAATAAAATAAAATGTCCCTGAATTGTACCCGAGCTGCTTATATGTAATAAAAGAAAAGCGGAAATGTATTAATTTCACACATTTCTCACATTTAAATATCGTTTTGTTAATAAATAAATTACTCTATAAACATAAATCAGCAAAAGTAATTACACATAAATATAATATTATTAATAATAATAATAATAAAAATAATAAAATCCCATATGGGGGGGAAAGATGAGACGCCATATCCAGTGACGCATGTGGCATAATTTGCATATAGCACTCTTATATTTACATAACCACGCCCACTATATTTAGGACTCTTATCTCGGTACTCTGCCGATTTCGTGTGTGTGTGTGTGTGTGTGTGTGTGTGTGTGTGTCAGTGTCAGGTCGGCGTAGATGCGGATCGAGCGTATAGAATCAGCGGCGCGTCCCGGTTGGACGATGAACGAGACGAAGGTGGAGCCTCTGGACTTTGTGAGGGACTTTCAGGAGTATCTGGACCAGCAGACGCATCACGTGAACGCGCTGTCATCTTCGGTGAACGGGGAGAAGAGTGACGAGGACCTGCGGACGGGTAAAAGAGAGAAAAAGAGAGAGAGTTTAGGGCATTGATTAAAGAAATCAAAATATAGTAGGGGTTAATGGGGGTGTGGCTTTGTAGGGACTTTTTATGTTATTCATGAGTGTGTGTGTGTGTGTGTGGGGGGGGTGTTTCAGGTGTGTGTGACGCGGAACACAGTGTGATGGATCACCTGGCGTCTGTCGAGGTGCGTCTAGACACAGACGGGTTCGAGAGGACGGGAGACGGAAAATTCCAGTGTCGTTACTGCACTTACGCCAGCAAGGGGCAGGCCCGCCTCATCGAACACATGCGCACACACACAGGTCCGACTCGGGGGCGGGGCTTATGCGGGGTCCCTTTATTTTCCTTTTAAGGGAAATTTTTGCACTTGATCTTCTTTCCCTTCTTTCTTGTCTAAATGTCGTTCTTTTTATCGTTTTTTCCCCGCTTCTTTGTGTAGGAGAAAAGCCTCACCGCTGTCAGCTGTGTCCGTTCTCCTCGGCGTACGAGCGACAGCTGGAGACGCACATGCGCTCGCACACGGGCGAGAAGCCGTACAAGTGCGAGCTCTGTCCGTTCCGCTGCAACGACCGCAGCAACCTCTCACACCACCGCCGCCGCCGCCACAAACTCCGCCGCCTGACCAACGCCACCGCCACACAGACCAAATCCCAGCAGCTCTACATCCCCGACGACAAGCCCCTCCTCCTCCCCCAACCGCCGGCCAATCAGGAGCATGAGTGCAGCGAAGGCCCCCGCCCCTGCTCCCCCGGCCAGGACTTGGACGGCTACGAGAGGGACGTCAAAGGTCACGCTCTGACTCCTCCGTCTCAGGACCTTTCCGCCGACGCCCTCCTGAGTCCGGAATCTTCCCCGGCGCAGATCAACGCTCGGACACTGTACTTCTGCCCGCACTGTCAAACCTACTTCGGCGACAACGTGCTCTACACCGTGCACATGGGTTGCCATGGTTACGACCAGCCCTTCCAGTGTAACGTCTGCGGAGTGCACTGCAGCGACAAGTACGACTTCGCCTGTCACTTTGCCCAGGGACAACACCGCAAGTGACACACACACACACACACACACACACACACGTTTATTTATAACCCGTATTTATGAGACATTCATGGTCCATTTTCTATATATCACTATTCATCTATATATATACACATATGTAAATATACGACACGCCCACTTTCTTTAAGCCACACCTTCTTTTAGAGCTGGTCTCTTTAACTTATACCCATTTCAGCATCTTAAAGCCACGCCTACTTTCATTCAACTCTGTTGCGTCATTTCAGTGACGTAACTGCATCGTTTTCTATGCCACGCCCCACTTTTACTTTAATATATATTATGAAATTTATAGGCCACACCCCATTTTTACTTTCTCATGGTGTTATAGTGTCATTTAAAGACACGCCCATATTTTTTTTTAAACACAACATGTTGCAGTATCTGATTTAAAGGACACGTGCACTTCCTAATTTTTTTTTACATCAAGACTATATTTACTTCTATGGTTTTAAAGCCACACCCACTTTAAAGCTTATTTTCATATCCAGGATTTAATATAAAGGCCACGCCCTCTTAAACTGTCCTTATTTCCATATGCAGGATTAATATGAATGGTCGTCCACCTCCTCTTCTATATTCTTGAAGCCACGCCCACTCATCGACTTTCTAATGCCTATAACTATGGCTGGTAATCCACGCCCATTCAACTTCGACCTCATTGTCATGATATTGATGTAATTTAAATGTTCTTTTCTGAGGCTCTCAAGCCACGCCCACTTAGAGCTGATTTTAGTTTAGTAATTTAAAAACAATGCCCATATTCTGTTTTGTTATTAAAGCCACGCCCATTCCGAGACATTCCTTTATTTAATTGCATTTTATTCTATGTTAAACAACTCAGTTTTTATATTAATATTAATTACATCACACCCACTTCCACACCGTTTAAAGCCACACCCATTTCCAGCTACTTTAAAATTTCCATAAACGTTATTTTAAGTGCACGCCTACATAATTTTTAACTTTCCAAAAGACACTCCCACTTAGAGATGTGAGAATAATTGTTTGTGATCAGGACTGACACGCCCACTTTCGGTGTGTTCTATAATTTTGAAGCTAGAGAAGTATGATCTTGGTATAAGCCCCACCCACTTATCTTCCCTCTGTTCATATACAGTACGAGATGAAAAGGCCACGCCCACTCAGATTCTCTAATCTTTCTGCATTCAACATTAATTTCAAGAACAAACTATTTTTAAAGTTTAAAGACGTTCAGGCCACAAAAACTGTATTATTATTATTAATATTATATATTATAAAGAATTTAAATCATTTAGTTAACCGTTATTTTGTTGTTGTTCTGATTTACATTCAGATTTGAAATAATAAATTAAAAAGTTTTAGCTTGTGTTTTTACTGTTGGGTGATTTTATAAAAAACAAACAAAAAAGACTCCATGTGAATGTGATTGAATTAATTCTGTTTATTTTTACTTCATTTGAATTGAATATTTTATTTAAAAATATCTGGGTTTTTTTCTCAATGTCTTTTTTCTTTAATAAATTTGTTGAAGTATTTTACACATTTAGGAAAAAACTGATTTAATTTATTTTTACATTTTGGAACAATAAAGGAGAAATGAAAGCAGTAAAACATCATCTGAACACAATCATGATGTAATATTGATTTGTTTATTTATGCAAAAAATAAATAAATAAAATACCAAACATGTCCAATTTCACTCTAAATCAATTAAAAAAGTATGAAATAAAAACATACAGTTTTACAGTTGTGTGGTGTAAATAAAACAGTCAATGAACTGAGATGAACACATTATGGAGCTTCATGCAGCATTTCACCTTCAATAATATTAATATTTCAATAATACACTGTGGCCAAAAGTATCAGGACACCTGCCTTTTCCACCCTCATGCGGTTCTTCACCAAACTTTTACCACAAACCTGGAGATGCACGATTGTCCTTCACTTAAACTAGGAGACCCAAAACTGCCCCCACACTGCCCCTGTGCACAAAGCCAGCTACATGAAGATCTGCCTTACATGGGTTGGAGTGGAAGATCTGCTGCTGTAGAGCTCCAAAACTATTGAAGGAACCTCCTCACCTCCATCATTAACTGACTTTACTAACACCCTTGTAGCTGCATGAATCTCCACAACAATGTAGTGGAACATCTGCCCAGAAGAGTGGAGGTTATTATAAGGAGACTAAATTTGGATCTTATGCTCAGATGTCCACAAACTTTTGGCCCTAGAGTGTAATTGATTATCAGTAAATATTAATATAAATATTGTATTTTACGCAATTTATTTATTTAGTAAAAACAAAAGTGAACTGAATTTAGTCTTTTCATTTTCCTATTTTTTAAATTAATGAAAATTTTATTAATTAATAAAATAATTCATCTTTGTAATAAATCAAAAATAGTCAATTAAATTAGTTATTTTCTTTTATTATTATTACAATAAAGTAAATAAATTAACGATAAATTAGTTTTTATTGTAATTGTATGAATAATCGATAAAGTGAATAAAATAAAGCGAATCTTATTATTAGACACACACACACACACACACACACACACACACACACGTCAAGAATGTACTCCGTGTCTCTCCATCGTCACATGCGTCCTGCGTGTAAACGTGTCGGTTGCCATGGTAACCACGCGCTCCACACACACGCACTCGTCCTGAGCGAGCAGCTGGAGGACCTGAGCTCTGAGTTCCTGCAGGAAGCCACTTTTCTCCTCGCTCAGATCCCTCGCCAACATCTTCATCTTCTCTGCGCTCAGTCTACACCCTACACACACACACATCATCATCACCACCATCATTATCACACACACACACCCCCATCATCACCATCATCATCACCCAGATCACACACCTCCTCCAACCCACTGCACGCTGATTAAGTGTGTGTTACCTCTGGCGGTGAGCATGACCTGAGAGACGAGTCTCCTGCACACCTGATCCACCTGATGCAGCACACTGCAGGCACACCGCTGTCTATCTGCCTCCTGAGAGAGAGAGAGAGAGAGAGAGAGAGAGCGAGATGAAGGGAGACAGAAAGAAAAAAGGATAGAGAATGAGTTAGAGTGAGGGAGAGAGGGAGTATGAGACAGAGATAGACAGACAGAGGGAGAGAGAGAGAGATGGACTGACAGATGAAGCAAAGGGGAGAGAGATGGACAGTGTGATACCTTTTGCTCTGAATCATCCTGAACTGGATTCAAAGGATATTCTATTGCTGAAGAAATCACCTGGAGCATCTCCTGTCTAGAATACACACACACACACACACACACACACACACACACACTTCAGCTTAATTACACTCAGGTCTACTACTAAGCTACAGGTAATACAGGTGTGTGTAAGAAGCTATAGTGTGTGTATGATATACAGTTGTGTGTGTGTCATACAGCTGTGTGTGTGTGACAGAGTGTGTGTTGTCCACAGTCACACTGTTTCTCTCCCACTGGTTCTTCTCGGGGTTTGGAGGCTCCATGCGGTTGGACATCTCAGTGATTACATCATCAGGCAGCAGCTGACCTCTCACCCTGTTTCTATGGAGACACACCTCTAGGGGGCAGTGCAGGTAAACCTCACAAAACCCCACCGAACCTGCAGACGCGCACGCACACACACACACACACACACACACACACCATTCATAACTTATAAATAATTACAATAATAATCTATAAAAATAAACTAACACTGACATTTTATTATTATATACATTTAATTTTTTATTTCTATATTTTCTTATTTTTCTATTGTGTGTACACACACACACACACACACACACACACTGATGTATTTCAAGTGTTTATTTATTTTCATTTTGATGATTTTGACTCACAGCTGATAAAAACCCAAAATTCAGTAGCAGAAAATGAGAATATTGTGAGAAAGTTGAATATTGGAGACTCGTGATGTCTCACTCTAATCAGCTCATTAACTCCAAACACCTGCTCAGGTTTCCTGAGTCTTTAAATGGTGTCTCAGTCTGGTTCAGGCTCCACAATCATGGTGGAAGACTGCTGACTCGACAGTTCTCCAGATGATGATCACTGACCCCCTGCACATGGAGGATGAGACACAACAGATCATCACTGAAGAAGCTGCTGTTCACAGACTGCTGGATCCAAGCAGATTAATGGAAAGTTGAATGGAAGGAAAAAAAGATGAAACGAAGCTCATTCAAGAATTTGTGGAGATTCACAAAGAATGGACTGCAGCTGGAGTCAGTGCTTCAGGAGCCTCCACACACAGACGTCTCCATGAGCTACAACTGACTCATTCCTCATGTCGAGCAGCTCCTGAACCAGAGACAACGTCAGAGGTGTCTTACCTGGACAAAGGACAAAAAGGACTGGACTGTAACTCAGTGGGACAAAGTCGTCTTTTCAGATGAAAGAAAATTTAACATTTCATGTGGAAATCAGGGTCCCAGAGTCTAGAAGAAGAAGAAGAAGAAGAAGAAGAAGAAGAAAAAGAAGAGAAGAGGCAAAGAATCCGAGCTGCTTGAGGTCCCGTGTAAAGTGTTCACAGTCAGTGGTGGTTTGGAGAGTCGTGTGATCTGCTGGTGTTGGTCCACTGTGTTTTATCAGGTCCACGTTCAGCACAGACGTCCAGCAGGAAGTTCTAGAGCACTTCATGTTCCCTCTGCTGACCAGCTTTATGGAGATGCTGATTTCATTTTCCAGCAGGATTTGGCACCTGCCCACACTGCAAAAGCACCAGCAGCTGGTTAAATGATGGTGTTGGTGTGGTGACTGGAGCAAACTCTCCAGACCTGAACCCCATGGAGAATCTCTGGTTTATTGTAAAGAGGAAGATATGAGACACCAGACCCAACAACGTAGAAGAGCTGAAGGCTGCTATCAGAGCAACCTGGGCTTCTGGAACACATCAGCAGCTTCACAGATTGATCGCCTCCACGCCATGCCGCACTGCTGCAGTAACTCATGCAGGAGGAGCGTCTGAGTATTGACTTCTGTACATCTTCATACTTTTCAGTAGTCCAACATTTCTGTGTTAAAAATAAAATTCTCTGAGATACTGAATTTTGGGTTTTTCATCTGCTGTGAGACAAAATCATCAAAATGAAAATAAATAAACACTTGAAATATGTGTGTGTGTGTGTGTGTGTGTGTGTGTGTGTGTGTGTAATAAAGAGTAGCGTGTACGTCTGCGGGCGAGCTGATACACTCTGTATCTCATGCTCTGGTAGTAGAAGTTGTCGTCGAGCAGCAGGACGAGTCGCTGGGCTCTGGAGTGTGTGTCCTGTAGTGTGGGGAGGATCTGCTGCTTCTTCATGGCCTCTTTAAACCGTACACACACACTTCCTGTTCCTACTTCTCCTCCTCCGGTGTGTGTGTGAGGCATGTCAGCGTTGAGCTCCTGCAGGAAAACCTCCACACACTCCAAGACGGCCTGTCTGTACTGCTTCCACCCTGCCTGCTAAACCACCACACACACACACACACACACACACACACACACACACAAAACATTGGATTAAATGTCATTCGAATCCTACTCAGATTCATCATCCTTATAGGTCCTTGTTACCCCAGAAACAAACTCCAAACAGCAAACACGGCTGCCCGACTACGGTTTCTGAGTCCTGATTGGTCAGAAGGTGTAGAATTTTCTAGGACATTATTAATACGCTGGTTCGGATACATTAGCGTTTCCATGGTGACAGTAAGGCTGCGAGAACGTGAACAAGAACAGGAGCTAACTCATTTAAAGAACATTACATACAACCAGCTGCAGATAACTTCACTCTCAACACCATGAAGAGCTCACTGTGGACTCAAACACTCTCATATCTACACTCAACCACACCGGATGTCTCCAGGTTTAAAGTTCCTGGACAACCACATCTCTGAGGATCTGTCCTGGCACCAGAACACTTCAGTCCTGGTAACAGCATCTAGACTTCCTGAGGTGACTGTTCTATCTGTCCTGTGGGATTTCAATTAGCTTCTCCTGCTGCATCATTGACATCATCCTGACTAACTCCAGCGTCTTCTTCTTCTTCTTCTTCCGGCCTTTCCCATTAGGGGGCGCCACATCGGATCATCCGTCTCCATACCACCCTGTCCTCTACCTCTGCCTCTTTCACACCAACTACCTGCATGTCTTCCCTCACCACATCCATAAACCTTCTCCTTGGTCTTCCTCTTTTCCTCCTTCCTGGTGTCTCCATCCTCAGCATTCTCCTACTGATATACCCCATGTCCCTCCTCTGCACATGTCCAAACCATCTCAATCTCACCTCCCTCACCTTGTCTCCAAAACGTCCTACATGTGCTGTCCCTCTAATAAACTCATTTCTAATCCTGTCCATCGTCGTCACTCCCAACGAACATCTCAACATCTTCAGCTCTGCTACATCCAGCTCCACCTCCTGTCTTTTACTCAATGCCACTGTCTCTAATCCATACAACATCTCAGGTCTCACCACAGTCCTATAAACTTTCCTTTCACTCTCACAGATACTCTTCTATCACAAATCACTCCTGCTATCACTCTTCTCCACCCACTCCACCCTGCCTGCACTCTTTTCTTCACTTCTCTAACACACTCTCCATTACTTTGCACTGTTGACCCCAGGTACCTGAACTCCTCCACCTTCTCCACCTCTTCTCCCTGCAACCGCACCCCTCCACTGCCCTCTCTCTCATTCACACACATGTACTCTGTCTTACTCCTACTGACTTTCATTCCCCTTCTCTCCAGCGTGTACCTCCACCTCTCCAGGATCTTCTCCACCTGCTCCCTACTCTTACCACTAATCACAATATCATCTGCATAGTCCAGAGAGACTCCTGTCTGACCTCGTCCGTCAACCTGTCCATCACCACTGCAAACAGGAAAGGGCTCAGAGCCGATCCTTGATGCAGTCCAACCTCCACCTTGAACCAGTCTGTCGTTCCTACTGCACACTTTACTGCTGTCACACTGTCCTCATACATGTCCTGCACCACCCTCACATACTTCTCTGACACACCAGACTTCCTCATACAATACCACAACTTCTCTCTCCACCCTGTCGTACACTTTCTCTAAATCCACAAATACACAATGCAGCTCCTTCTGACCTTCTCTATACTTCATCAACATTCTCAAAGCAAATAAGGCATCTGTGGTGCTCTTCCTCGGCATGAAACCAAACTGTTGCTCACAGATGGTCACCTCTTCTCTCAGCCTGGCTTCCACTACTCTTTCCCATAACTTCATGGTGTGACTGATCAACTTTATTCCCCTGTAGTTACTGCAGGTCTGCACATCTCCCTCGCACTGCACCATGCTGTCTGAGATCCTCCAGCACTGCTCGACTGGTACCACCTTCTCTCAGAATGAGAGGTAAGTACAATTCAAGGCTCTTCTCTGTTCTGGCACCAAAGTGGTGGAATGAACTTCCCCTAGATGTCCGTACAGCAGAGTCCCTGATTATCTTTAAGCGACGACTGAAGACCTACCTCTTCCTGAAATACCTAAATTAGCACTTTCCAAGTTTGTAGAATTCGAGTTATATTTATATTGAGTTTGTATTCTTGTGTACCAGTGTAGATTTATTCACTACTAGAGATTTAAAGCACGTTTGTACGTCGCTCTGGATAAGGGCGTCTGCTAAATGCCACAAATGTAAATGTAAATGTTATTCTTAAAGATCAGTACCAGCACACTCCTTCTCCATTCCTCAGGCATCTTCTCACCTTCCAGAAACTTGTTAAAACTCCAGATTATGGTATGTGAAAAACATCCAAGGCATCACTGAGACCCAACTGAATGCCCTTTATGACAGTAGATATCCACCTAGTTACAAACAGTTCCACCTCCTTCCTTTCAGGAGGAGATACAGGGCCACTCACACAAAATCCAACAGGTTCAGGGCCATCGTTTCTCCTACAACCATTATCACCAAAACCATCATCACCCTACTGAACTCTCCACTACACCAAGAGGATGCTGATGTTCCCTTCATGCTCCACTGCCTTTAATCACCCTGCACTTCTGCTCCACCCTGGATCACATCTGTATAAGAGAAAGTCCCTGATGATATCCTCTGATGACGTTGTGGAGATATCTTCTGTCACGAATAGCAGGTAGGAAGTCTAGACACTGGTTCTTACCAGGACTGAAGTTCTCTAGGTCCAGGACAGATCCTCAGAGATTTGAGCATCCAGGAACTTAAACCTGGAGACCTGCTGAGTGCTGTGATTAGTGCAGGAATGTAAAAGCTCATACCTCTTTATCCTCCTCCTCCTCATCATCATCATCATCTCCTGTCCTAGGTGTGTGGAGCAGAAAAGCCTGCTCAGGTATTAACTCATCATAGGAGATAAGAAACGTCCTCCACCCGAGTGTGTGCAGGTGATCACAGAGCAGGTGTGTGAGTGTGGACTTCCCTACTGCAGGTAACCCGCACAGCACACACACACACACCCTCACACTCTCACACACTCCTGCTGAGCTCTGCATGCTCCTCAGCGATGATCCAGACACAGGATTATTATTTATTTATTTTATCTATTTTCAATATTTATTACAACTATTATATTAAAACATCAAAAAAATCCACCGAACAATCCCCAGCTTTTGATCTCGCCGAACTAGGAAGTGTGACGTCACACAGGCTGCGCTTCAACCCGTTTCTGCCCACATGCTCCCTCCGCCTGGGGCGCTAGAGTTAAAGAATGCGTTTTCTGCTTTTTATTAGAGATGAAATAAAAACTAATGAGCTGCGTTTCTTTAAATCAGAATTCAAAGAACAATTTATTAAAGAAATGATTTTTTTCCACTAAATTCCACTCGAGACTCTTCACTTCACTACACAGAGAGGGAAGAAGAAGCTCGATTTGAGACGCGTCCTCGAGCTCGCAAACTCATTGGGCAGGAATGTACACGTGTTGTGTGACGTCAGAAGAACCCGAGTTCAAATAAATAAATAAAACCAATAAAAAATAAATAATAATTCCGTTTTTTTTTTACAGAAAAACATAAACATTTCAGACATATATAACTCTGTGGTTCTGTATTTCTTTTACGTTTGTAAAGCAAATATGTGCAAATGGATCTTTTTATTCCCAATAATAATAATAATAATAATAATAATAATAATAATAATTGTATTTAATTTAGTTTTTTGTATTATGATGTTTTTGTCAAACTTATTGCAATGCAACATTTTATTATTATTATTATTATTATTATTATTATTATTATTAATATTATTATTTGACTGTCAGCACTCTACCACATGCATTAATTCAAATATTGTGTTTATAATAATAATAATAATAATAATAATAATAATAATAATGAAATAAATATAATACAATGTTGACTGGCAATAAGTTTGAAAAAAACATTATAATACAAAAAACGAAATTAAATACAATTATTGTTATTATTATTATCATTATTATTATTATTATTATTATTATCATTATTATTATTATTATTAGTATTATTATTATTATTATCATTATTATTATTATTATTATTATTATTATTATTATTATTATTATTATAAAAAGAAGATGCGGAGGAATTACGGCGATTTTTTTCTTACAATTAAATTACAAATAAATGTTAGTTTCACCTCATTTTTTTTTTATTAATATTTTATATAATGTTATTTATAAATGACCAATAAAGTGGACTGGTTATAAATTTCACCATCAGCTACTGAAGTGAGAGTAAAAGATGAACTTGAAATGTTTAAAGGTTGTAAATATGAGATGTATATTAATATCGAGTTTGTGTGTGTGTGTGTGTGTGTGTGTATGTTTGTGTGTGTGTGTCAGTAAAACAGCTGAGTCTGTGCACTTCCTGCTGTCCACCACAAAGCGGCGCTGTGACTCCACAGTGAAGCGGAAGTGATTACACTGAGATGTTCTAATCCTGAAACAGCGCGTGAACGTGCCATAAAACACAAAACTTCAACATGAAGTTCAGATTTCACCTGGTTTTAATTGTTTATTGTTTATTTTTGTTTGTTTGAAATGTTCATGAAATTCTAATGAGATTCCAAAAATTATACAAAAAATGATGTGCGTCCTGAAAAGGGCAGTGGTGACCTGTGTGTGTGTGTGTGTGTGTGTGTGTGTGTGTGTGTGTGTGTGTGTGTTATATTTTTGGTGTATCGCTCCACCATTACACCAGGCGATAAAATCTTGAGATTATAAAGCGGTTTCTGGTGCAGCGCTCCATCGAGAGATAATGAGCCTCTGTCTCAGAGATCTCAGAGTGTTTTTAACCTCAGACTGCTCTTTTTTTGCCTCGTTACTGAGACTCGAGGCAGAGCGAGTCAGAGCAGCTAATTCAATCCCTTCAGAGAAAAGGTCATTTATAGTCTCCTGTCAGAGAGAAATAAAGATCCGAATGTCTACAGTCACACACACACACACACACACACACACACACACACACACACACACAATTTCTCTACACATAAACATACTTACATACATTTTTCAAAATACACACACACTATTATTCTTTGCGCACAAACTATTATTCTACACACACATGCACACACCACTATTCTAAACATACACAAATACACAACTTAATTCTACCACACACACACACACACACACACACACACAAACACACAAAATTTCTCTACACACAAACATACTTAAATTTTCTACACACACACACACACACACACACACACTCACACACACACACACACACACACACACTATTATTCTTTACGCACAAACTATTATTCTACACACACACACACACACACACACACACACACACACACACACACACACACACACACCATTGTTCTAAACATACACAAATAGGCACCTTAATTATACTACACACACAAAACAATTTCTACACTCAAACATACTTACTTTCATTTTTAAACACACACACACACACACACACACACACACACACACACACACACACACAATTATTCTTTGCACACAAACTATTATTACACACACACACACACACCTATTATTCTACAGACAGAGGAACTGTTTAAGGGACTGAAGGTTAGTGAAAGAACATACAAAGAGACAAAAGGAGACAAAGAAAAAGACAGAGGGACAAATAGAGGAACAGACGGACAAACAGACGGACAGAGGGACAGACAGAGAGATAAATAGAGGAAGACGGACAGAGAGACAGACAGAGGGACAGACAGACAGAGGGACAGACAGACAGAGGGACAGACAGACAGAGGGACAGTGTCTGGAGTGTTGATTTGGACTGGTGTATGTTGACGCTTCTCTTACGCTTGTGTTCAGAAACCTGAGGCACATTTTTGTGATTTTCTCTTTTGAAGTCGTGACACAAAACAATTCATTTCAGCGTTGTGTAATTAACAGCAGGTTCTATCATTTCTAACATTTCCATCCAAAATGACTTTTTTTTTCAGAGACATAAAACATTGGAGTCTCGCAGCTTCCTGTGGTTTGAAATGTCACTTCCTGTTCCTGAGCCACAGCTTTGGAGTCGGATCGATTCCAGTCTGTGACACTTTCCACCTATTTTTCCTAATGGATGTAATTCTATTAAAGAAAACCAGTAAATCCATACAGAGGCTAATTTCAGCTCCTAACAAACAGCCATGTCTTCCTCCTCCTCCTCTTCCTCCTCCTCCCCCTCTTCATCTCTTTAGCTCTGTAACACTCCAGTGTTAAATCATGTTCCTCACGCTGCTGCCTGATGAATATCAGAAAGACCTGAGTCAAGATTTAACAAAGTGCTTGTGCTTAATTGGATCAGTGCTGATCGGGAGAAAGAGTGTGTGTACTGTGCTCAGAGGAAGAGTGTGAGGAAGAGTGAAGAATAGTGTGAGGAACAGCGTAAGGATTACTGAGGAAAACTGTGAAGAAGAGTGTGAGGAAGAGTGAGGAACAGTGTGACATCATTTCGCATCGTCTCACATCGTTTTGCATCGTCTTTCATCTTTTTATGTCGTCTCACATCTTTTCGTGTCGTCTCACATCGTCTTATATACTCTCTCTTCTGTTTGCGTCGTCTTACATTGTCTCATATCATTTCACGTCGTCTCACATCGTCTCGCATATTTTTGCTTCGTCTCACCTTGCCTCACCTCGTCTCGCATCTTTTCGCATCGTCTCACATCACTTCACATTGTCTCACATTGTTTCTCGTCTCACATCATCTGCCATCGTTTTGCATCATCTCACATCGTTTCGCGGTGTCTCACATCGACTCGCATCTTTTTGCATCATCTCACATCGTTTCGCTTTGTCTCACATCGTTTCGCGTTGTCTCACATCGACTCGCATCTTTTTGCATCATCTCACATCGTTTCGCGTTGTCTCACATCGACTCGCATCTTTTTGCATCATCTCACATCGTTTCGCGTTGTCTCACATCGCTTCGCTGTCTCACATCGACTCGCATCTTTTGCATCATCTCACATCGTTTCGCGTTGTCTCACATCGACTCGCATCTTTTTGGATCATCTCACATCGTTTTGCGTCGTCTCACATCGACTTGCATCTTTTTGCGTCGTCTCACATCGTCTCGTGAAAAGTCGTCTTGACATTTTGTATTTTCTACGTATCGTATTCTCTTGTATCGTCTCATATTGTGTTATTAGTGGTGTATCGATACACAAAATTCACGGTTCTGTTTGTACCTCAGTTTTTAAGTCTATTTCGGTTCAGTTCATTTCGGAACATTTGGTGGGGGAAAAAATGCAGAACATAAAAATGCGTGTTGTTTTTTATTAACGCTGTTTATTATTATTAACATTTGTGATCAACAGTTTACATTTATAAAACAATTTTGAATAAAATGCCTGCTTGGTTTAAAAAAATAATAAAATATATAAAAATAAAATAAAATAAATCTAATTATTGCAATACACTTTTATTATATTGATTTAATTGAGTAATCAATTAAATTGCCACAAATTTAATTCATTTAATACAATTTAATAAATCAAAATTTAAATCAAAATGTTTACATTTGTTAGACTTCAGTTGGGTATTATAGATGTGTATGTAAGTGTGTGTGTGTGTGTGTGTGTGTGTGTGTGTGTGTGTGTGTGTGTTTTGCATTTAGTATTATATTTTTTAAAGATACTGATAAAGATACTGTACTGATTTCAGCAGACTTTAACAAATGTCTTTATTTCTTCCATCCTTCATTCATTCACTCTCTCGAAATGTGGAAAAAAAGGAAAGGAAACATTTGTTCTGCACATCACCAACATTTTTATACCATGCGATTTTCTCAAAAGGAGAAAATCCTGAAGCTGGACATAAAACTCTAAAGAATCCGTATCGCATGGTATAAAAATGTTGGTGATGTGCAGAACAAATGTTTACTTTTTTTTCTTTTTTGTGCTCCAAATGGGGGGCGGAGCCTAAACAAGCTTGCGATCCAGCACTCAATGTGTGTGTGAGGAAACTCAGGTTGTAACTACGTTTCACGTGTGAGCACTGAAACGAAATCCCTAAATACATGTAACCGTTACACCCCTTATATTGTCTCGTATCCTCTCACATCATCTCGAATTATCTCACATCATCTCGAATTATCTCACATAATCTCTCATCATCTTGTATCGTCTCATATCAATTTGTATCATTTTGCGTAGTTTTCTACGTATGGTATTGTCTTGTATCCTCTCACATTGTCTCGCATCTTCTCGTATCATCCTGTATCTATATGTTGTCTTGTCGTCTCACATAATCTCTTTTTGCCTCGTTTAATCTTCTTCTGTATAGTAGTATTTCTCCTTGTATCCTCTTGTTTTGTTTTATTTCATCTCGTATTCTCTTATTTTGTCTCGTATCGCCTCGTCTCATATTTTATCGTATAGTAGAATATTGATTATGATATTATAATATCGATTTGCATCGTCTCATACCGTCGAGTATTGACTCAGATTGTCTTCTAGGGTTTTTAGGGTTGATGTACTCCTGCTGTTGTTTAGATATTCTTTAAGAAAAACATCACTAATATCCTTCGTGAACAAATCAGAAGGAACAATCCACTGCCTCACTGAATGAAGATGGAGGTTTTTCTTCTGGTTTTCTGGTAACTCTCAAGGTTTCTTCCTATAACCATCTCAGAAAGTTTTTCTCCAAGCAGGATCTTCCACTCCAACCCATGGAAAGGATATCTTAATAGAGCTGGAGACGTCCTATACGATTGTGTGTGATTTTGTTTTTTTTGGTTTTGTGGTTGGAGTTTAAGGTTAAATTCACAAATGGCTGGAAAAGTGTGCGAAGATTTTGTCCATATCGTGTATCAGTTCAGCGACACAGAAAACATTCGTTCCTTCATTAAAGACTGAGATTGCGAGCTCGAATCTTAAGGACATCACAGAAGTCGAATTGTAGAACAAGAGGTGGGAGGGGCTTACTTTATATATCCTGTTAATCACAGTGACACGAGCCAATCATAGGCATCTATGAGCTTGTATATGTGGAAGAGGGCAGATAGCCTTTTGTAACAGTTTGATAGGTGAGCCTTCACTTCCCCTGGTAGATGTGCTGTGATGGTGGGGGACATCTGATCATATCAGAGGGTGTGTGTGTGTGTGTGTGTGTGTGTGTGTGTTGAGAGGAAACCAGAAAACCTAAAGATTTTATTCCAACCTTGTGCAGGTTCTGGAGGATACCAACATGAGGATAAAAGTGTGTGTGTGTCTGTATGTCTGTGTATGTAGTAAAGTGCGTGGTTGTGTAGTGTGTGTGTGTGTGTGTGTGTGTGTGTGTGTGTGTGTGTGTGTGTGTGTGTGAGATGTACCTGTGTCCTGTACAGGGTTTGTATGTGCTCAGGCTCCACCCTCTCACCTGCAGAAAGTCTTTACGGAAGACGTATGGAAATTAAACTGTAATTCGTCTCCTCTCAATTTGACGTGTGTGTGTGTGTGTGTGTGTGTGTGTGTGTGTGTGTGTGTGTGTGTGTGTGTTTGAGATGTAGTGTTTGGCATCTTTACGAGAAACGAGTTAATAAATTCCGTCTGATTTAATCCTCTCACGCGGCATCTGTATTAAACACCAAACTGGCAGGAAGCAAATAAATCAAACTAAATGTCTGTAATGAAACGCTCCAGAGACGAGACGCTCAGATTCGGGTCTTTCACAGCCAAAATGCCTCATGTGTTTCTCTGGATGTGTGTGTGTGTGTGTGTGTGTGTGTGTAATTGGCGGCACGCAGCCGGTGATGGACAGAGCTGCCGTTCTGACAAGCCATAAACACACACACAGTCATTTGGAACTGCACTTATAAACCGCTCGAGTCATTCTTTCAAATGGAAGTGTCAGGGTGTGTGCTTTCTGATAAATATCAGCGTGTGTGTGTGTGTGTGTGTGTGTGTGTGTGTGTGTGTGTGTGTGTGTGTTAGGAGAGCTTGTTTTATGAGTGTGTGTGCCTCTCAGGGGAACGGTTCATTTTATATGAATATACACAGCCTCATCTTTCTCTCTCTTCATCCCTGAGACATAAGAGCAATGGAGTAATGGAGTGTGTGTGTGTGTGTGTGTGTGTGTGTGTGTGTGTGTGTGTGTGTGTGTGTGTGTGAGAGAGAGAGAGAGAGAGAGAGCACTTTTGGGTTCCTGATTGGTCAGTAGGTGTTGATGAATTCTCCAGTACAGCATCTCTGAGAGTGATGCAGGTTCATATCGATGCGCTCGTCTCTAACGCGTTTCCATAGCGACGGCTCAGTGTTCTGGAGGAAGGAGTCCCCAGTGTGAGTGCTTCACGAGAAAGAGCAACAGGAAATGTAGTGATAAATAGACCAAAATACAACCATGCTGCAATTATATTCAGCTCCATGTCAGGCTGTAACGCAGCACGCTCCGCTCACATGGACCCTATTTATATGGGTATTGGAAACAGGAAACAGGAAGTAGCAGGAAAAGGAAGTGCAACTGAGGTGGTAGTGAGAGGAGGAAAGGTGTGTGTGTGTGTGTGTGTGTGTGTGTATGTGTGTGTTGTGTTGTGTTGTGTTGTGTGTTGTGTTGTGTTGGATAAGAATGATTACCCCTTTGACATTGTGTCTGATGTGTGTGAGAAAGATGCAGGAGGCGGGACATGTGATGCTTTGTGATGATTGACAGTTTGATTGACAGGTGAAGACGGGGCAGATTCCCTCTCAGAATTCAGAATACTTATAGCTCACTGCCCTGAATATAATGTGTGTGTGATGGACACCACTTGTCTAAAGTGTGTGTGTGAGAGAGAGAGAGAGAGAGAGAGAGAGAGAGAGAGAGAGAGAGAGTGTGTGAGTGACTAAGTGTGTAGCTCAGTTTTTTGTGTATGTGTATACTGTACAGTATGTGTGTGATTGTGTGTATATAATTGTGTATGTGTGTGATTGTGAGTGTATGATTGTAAGCAGTGTTGTGCTAGATACTAAAAATAGTAACTAGTTACTCGTTACTTCATTAAAAAAGTAACTTAGTTACTTTGTTGATTATTTACACCAAAAAGTAATGTGTTACTATTAAAAGTAATTTTTTAGTTTCTTTTTTAAAGAACCTTCTTTAATGTTCCCATTAATGCCCTTTTATGCGTTATGGTCTACAAACACAAAACTGACTTAAACACAGAGTCATTTTTAAACACTGTTTTATTAAAGTCAGAGCAGCACAA